>NC_056523.1:182650883-182690278 GCF_019175285.1 Sceloporus undulatus | reverse complement strand
CTGCTGCCTGACCGAACGCCTGCCCGCTTGCCTGCCCCCCCCCCCTGGGCTCCCCACATAAAGGGGGGAAGGGGGGGGGGGGGGGGGGAGGGATGCATATTGTGTGCAGTGTACCAAGTGGTTCAACCTGAACACTGGGAGAACTCAGCTGCCTCCCTCTTTCCCTTGTGGTTGGCAGACGGAGTGATGTCAAGGCTCCATGGATCCAGTTTCAGAGGGAGCAGAACTTTGTTTCATTTAAATACAATTCAGATACTTCACCTGCGAACTCCAAAATCTGAGGCCAAAATAAATTATTATGAAATAAACATGCTTCTGGTGGTGTTTGTTTTGAAAATGTTTTTCTTTACAAAGTGAGTGGCCCAAGCTCTCCTGCTGCCTGAGGCAGAATGCAAAAACTTCCCTACAATCACAGTGGCATTAGTAAATAGTGTGCATGTATGCACATGCACACATATACACATGCCTCTCCCTCATTCTTTATCTGTCTGTCTCATTCTCTCTCTCTCTCTCTCTCTCTCACACACACACACACTACTCAAATCATGTGAACATGTCCTATATTTCTGTCTATCTCTTCCCTTCTCTCTCTCTCTCTCTCACACACACACGGGATAGAAACAATATTTGAAAATATTTTGTGATGGGAAGGTTTTAAAAAAATGTATTTCTTGAACATGGAGAATCCTGGACTGATAAACATCTTTGCAGTCAGAGCCTTATTTTACACACATTTTTGACTGTGGTGGTGATGGAGAGTTGTGCAGAAAACAGCAATTTCTGTACAGAAATACTAATCCATGTGCAGAAAATGCTGTTTCCTTTACAGTGAGAAAGCTGGTTATTGTGCAAAATAGCCACATTCTAAATTTGTGCAGAGGAAATCCCAAACTGTGAACAGTCTTTGTTAAATATACAGTTTTGGAAGACTTTTTTCACAGCAGAAATAAATAAGCTAAAATACTTGTTACTTTCTTGAAGAAGAAAAAATTAGCCAAGAATTGCATAACACACACACATGCACACATACACACTCCCCCACTACTAAAAGAGGGTATTGTAGAGCCAGAAAAGGTGAGGAAAGGGAAATAAATACAGACAGAGAAATGGAAAAATTGCCTTCTGATGGATTTGTGTCTCTTTTGGATAAAATGAAGGCAAGTAAGGGGATACTTGATTGAAATGTGTGAAAATTATATATAGAGCAGAGAAAATGGGAATGGAGATTCTCCCCCCCCCCCCCCCCTCAGTCTCTCACATAACACTAAAACCTGTGATCAGTCAATGAAGCTGATTGTCAGGATATTCCAGACAGTCAAACAGAAAATACTTATTAATTCAGAACACAATTAATGATGATATTCAGTACCGCAAGTTGTGGGGATGGCTTTAAGGGATTTGTGGGGGTAGTGATTCATGATCTGGAGAAAGTGGCCTAGCCTCACTTACAGACACAGGCTAGACTGCTGCAATGTTGTCTATTTAAGTCTAGCCTTAAAGATAGTAATAAATAAATCAATAAATATCAATAAAAATAAATACTTCAACTGATGCAGACTTCAGCCATCAGAATGCATTTGGTATGGGTTAGACTGTTCGATGATGAAGCTAAGTTTGAAGTTGCATAACTATTAATATTCAAAACATGGGATGTCTAGGATCAGATTGTATGAAAGAGTCTCGCAGGCATATAAACCTGTTGGGCTCTAAGACTGCTGTCTTAGACTAAGACTGCTAAGGCAGGAGCAGGTCTTCTTCAGTGGTAGCTCTGCACTTGTGGAATTCCTTCCCTTAGAAACTCTGCTTGGCATTTAAGTAGCCTCTGTAATTTCTTTTGGTTGCTGATCTTATTACTCTTCTGCATAAGATTATATGCATTATTAAATAATTTCTTCTTCTTCTTCTTCTTCTTCTTCTTCTTCTTCTTCTTCCAGGATTTTATGCAAGAAGACAGTACTTTTGATTATGTCTATTAAATTGTTTTCTGGACAATATTATTGCCAGTGCTTTTCCCAGAAATTCACTTATTTGGGAACACCAGAGGGGTAGCAAAGAGGGGGGAGGGGGAAACCAGCAGATACCAAGGGCCCACTGCATGTGGAAGCAAAGACACTGTTGTAGTTATAGTGTTGTATTGGCACTTGGGAAATCAATGTTCTAGACCCGACTGAACAGTGAAACTCACTGGGTGAGCCTGGGCCAGTTATACCTTCTTTACTGGGGAGGAACTCTATGGGTTGCCTTGAGATTACTGGGGAGAAAGCAGGATTTTAATGTAAGTACAGTGGCCCCCTGGTATCTGCTGGAGTTTGATTCCTGGACCAAAATCTGTGGGTGTTCATATCTCATTAAATAAAACAGATAGTAAAATGTCTCTTGTATAAAATGGCAAAATCAAGGTTTGTGTTTTGGAATTTATTTATTTTTAAAAAATATTTTCAAGATGTGAATGCTTGATTCTGTGGATAAAGAATCGTTGGATGGTGGGGGGCAACTACAATAACTAACTAATTTACAATTCAGTTCAATAGGGACTTGTACAGGTTAAATGTGTGTGCCTTGTTCTACCAGACACCTGCATAGGAAGAGTGACACAATCATCTTGACACTTTGGCAGCAGCATCCAAAGTAGACAAAGCTGGTTGCCTAGATCAGGTGGTTACCTATTGCACTGACAGTTACTTTTCCATTAATTCCTGAGAGGTTTTGAAGAAGAATACTCATAATTGATAGAAGAATGGCAGAAAACTTGTGAAATGCCTGTCAAAATACCTATAAAATTCTTTACAAGTAACTTTTGAAAGTAACTAGATACATTTCCTGAATCACTATGCTGATAAATTTACTTTGCTCTTATCCATTATGTTAATTTTCAGCATACTTTTTGAGGTATCCACTCTACAAAGAAAAAAATTGATCCACTATAGATGACATGACCTCATCCTAATGGAATTCTGGGATTTGTAGTTTGGTGAGAGACAAATTGACAAATTGCTATGATGCTGTAGTTCAGGAACTGCACTAGAGAATTCTAAATCCATCCCAAACTACCAAAACAATATTCCTGAGAGCAAATTTTGATTGTAGTGGACAGACCTTAAATTACACTCTCATTACTCCCAAATAAACTAATTATCTGTAACTTGTTACTTCTGAGTTCTGACTGTATATACATCCTAATGAGCAGTGACAGCTCTAGACTTTGGCATGAATGGGATGGGAAATCTTCTTTGGTGTCAATCTAAACTCGAGAGGAGCTGTCCAAGGTCCTGAATCCAATCTCACAAATAGGTTCAGCACCATGGTTAGCGTTTTTAAAATCTATAGGTGAAGGACTCTGATACAGATTCACTGATTTGGGAACCACCTCACAGTGGGTATTGTGGAGAATGTATACACAGCAGCCTATTAGTGCAAAGTTGGAGTAAACAAACTTTTGAAATCAATAAGCTTTGTGTGAATATGAAATTTTGGCACATTGTTTAGTAAATGCTGGTGATGTTGGAAGAGAACCAGTGTGGTGTAGTGGTTTGAATGCTGGACTAGGGCTGGGAGACCAGAATTCAAAACTTCACTCATCCATGGAAACCCACTGGAGGACATTAGGCACCTCATACCCTCAGCTTCAAAAGAAGGCAACAACATAGCCCTCTGAACAAATCTTGTTAAGAAGAACTTAAGATAGATTTGACAAAGGGTCATCATAACTCAGAAACAACTTGAATGCACAAAATTACAAGTGAGGTTGGGCGTGTAAATCTTGATGCTAATTTTTTACCCTGAGACCATGTGACCTGCCAAAAACTATACCACCCCCTAAAAATATTGAAGGAAGCCAGGTGTCTGCTTCTGATTTTGAAAAACAGGTGGTGTGTTACTAGTTTTGGAGACTTCTAGGAGAGGGTATTCATTCAGGGGAGGCAGGCAGGAAAAGGGCAGTCCAGGAAGCATGGAGGGTTAAGTGCTACAAAAATAGCTGGGAGGAGGGCTCTGCATGTGCCTCCAGGTCCACACTTTCCCCACCCCTGATATAAATGTGTATTTTAAGTGGACATATGGATAATACTTACTTGGGCCTGGTAATGTTAAGTCTGCCAAATTGGGCATATTCCCCTGTTTTGTTCAAAAAGACTGCACAGCACCTTAATTTTGCCATGTGCAAAATCCTTGACAAATTTCATTGATGCACATTTTGCATGATTCTGAACAACATAGAGAACTGCTTATGTTTGTACACATTTACCATTCAAAGCCAGAGAAATGACATCAAGATCTATGCACAACAGGACACCAGATAGGGAGTGCTGATGTACACCAGGACACCCTTGTCAGTATCCTGTTGTGCATCTTCGCAATTCAATAACAGAGTTAGTGCCTCTGCTAGATACCTGTACAGCTCTCTGCATGGCCAAGAAGGGATGAGGCCTAAATCTGAATCAATCTTCCCTCAAGTCCATCTTAAACTCCATTTTAAGCAAAGACTTCAAACAAGATGTAGGCCTGTGACTCTGATGCTGCCATTTTCATTCTTCTGAATGATTTTTTAATTTAAAAAAACAACTTTGTCAGATGAAGAAGCCAGTAAACTTTGAAAGCTTATCTAACGTATTTTACATATTTTGGTTGCCCCGAAAATAGTTATCATCACAATGTGTACAGTATTTTAAATCTTATTCTATGTTTTTGCATGGGCAGCTGGGCCAATACTAAATATATTTCCCCAACACCACCAAGAGGTAGTCACCATTGTATTTAACAATATGAAAGTAACTCTTTTATTTCTTGTTATTCAGAAGTACCTGAAATGAATGCTTGCTTTCAAAAATCAGATTGCTAAAAGTCCTGGTTTGTGCTTTCAAAACACATTTAAATAGTGAGGTTGAAGAAGTGATGTTGTTCCTTTTTATATTATACCTGTAATGTAACTGAGTTGGTACATTAAAGGAAATAATAAGAGAAATAAGTTTCTGTGTGTGTGTGTGTGTGTGTGTGTGTGTGTGTACAGCAAATGTGAGCTGATGGGAGACAAAACTATGGTGTGTATGCCACACAATGTGCCCTGGGCTGCCTGCTGTTATGGATGATGCTGTCTTGTTGCTAGATGATCTTGCCTGGTCTGGTTCATGGAATGGGAGGGAGTTATGATTTTTTCCTTGATCTCAGTTGGGAAAATATCTTGAAGTGGCTCTGCAGAGATACCTCTGAACTCCCTTCGCTGCATGGGACCAAGACCCTGTTGTAAAACAAGAGACATAAATAATCAACAGACTCTAATAAATGAAAAATGGAGAAGCAGTCACTTAGGCAAATCTCAGTCACAAAAGCAGGCAGCTGTAATCCTCAATGCGTTTCCAAGAGATAAGACGCACCGAACACAGGGAACACTGATTTTGCATAAACATACAAAGGATTGTGCTAAATGGATACTATTGTGCTCCTTAAGATGCACTAGTGAGCACATTTATACCTCTCCTTTCATCTAAGGTGTTCACAACAACCCTTTGAGATAGGTTAGGCTGAGACAGAGTGCCTGGCTTAAGGTTACCCAGGACACATCTACAGAGTAGAAATAATGCAGTTTGTCACCACTTTAACTGCTATGGTTCCATCCTGTGGATTTGTAGGATCTATGGGATTTGTAGTTTGTGAGACACCAGCACTCTTTGGCAGAGAAAGCTAAAGGCCTTGTAAAACTACAATTCCCAGGATTCCATAGGCTAAACTACATCACTTAAAGTGAAGATAAACCTTCAGTGAGCTTTGTGCCTCAGCACTGATTTGAGCCAGCGCTCAGAAAAGTTTCTGTGTATATGTTTGTGTGTTTAGTACAAAATACCAGAATTCTGGGAATTATAGTCCAAAAATAAAAATGTTTTCTAAGCGTTTGAATCTGAGTCTTCAAAATCTTTAGTTAACAATGGCCAAGTGATTTAGGAGATTATCACATTGACAAATAACCCACTACTCCCTAATGGGATGCAGCCAGGTTGTGGGATGCAGGTGAGTATTACTGCCCATAATTAGCCACTGCTGCCGCTTGGTGGCAGCATCCCAACTGCATCTTAGGTCCCAGCCATGCTTCGGAGACCACTTTTCGAAGCCAAGAGCTTTCCGACTTTGAAAAGTAGCCTCTGAAGCATGGCTGGGACCTGGGATGCAGCCTGGATGCAGCCACCTGGCAGCAGCAGTGGTGAATTACATGCGGTAATACCTGCCTGCATCCTGCAACCCAGCTGCATAGGGAGCAGTCCAGTTATTTGTCAATGCAATAATCTCCTTAGTTTTGAACATGGTTTCTGAGAAACATACCCATTTCCAATGAATTGTAATGGAATAGGAAGCATACATGTGTATTCTTTATACTACTCAGAAAGGAGTGGTATATCATGGTGAAGGCAATGCTTTGTTGATTGCATTTCAACTTCTTTTTGTTGCTGTCTTCAGTACTAAAAGAGCAGTGAGTACTGAACCATTGTGCCCTGGTGGCATGATGGTTAAATGCCAATACTGCAGCCACAAACTCACAAATCACAAGTTTATGTGTTCAGTCCCAGCCAGGGGCTCAGGGTTGACTCAGTCTTGCATCCTTCTGAGGTCACTAAAATGAGTACTGAGTTTGAGGGGGCAATTAGCTTACAGTTACAAAATGCTTAGAAACTGCTCAGTGTGGTATGAAGCAGTATATAAATGAAGCTGCTAGCTGGTAAAGCTCTGCTTGAGACATATGACTGCTGTTGCTAGGTAGTTAAAATTAGGGAGAGATAGATCAGTCTATATCTGTGAGCAGCCTTGGGTCTCTTTATAGTAGAAAGGTGGCATATAAATTAAATAAATAAATATCTGCACTTGGACAATTTTGTACATGCTCATGTAGTCAGTTCCATATTATTCCTTTATTCATCTGCCATTTTTAAATAACAGCATGAAAAACTGTATTTCAATACCTATTTGAATATGTCTTTTTGAATACATTTTCTGGAAAAATGCAAATTCTTAAATGTATCTCATCAAAAAGTATGCATTCGTAGGTGCATCGTGGTGCTTTTTTCTTTGCTGAGAAGTGCATCACGCTATTTGATAAAGTACATCTTTAAGACAGCAGTTTCCTGTTTTACACATTACTCCGGGAGGGATGAGCCAGGTTGCTTCACTTGAGAATGCAGGCTAAACAAAATCTTCAGCCAATCCCACATTAAAATACAGTCGGCCTAGGTAGGCATCCCAGAGATTTCTCTGCAGCTAAGCCTATGTTCAGTGAATATCTGCATTTGTGGCTTTCTGAATGATGAGAGAAAGGCTGAGTTTTGCCAAAAGGATGTGAAAAATAAGGATGAAAGAGCCTAGAAACAGGAAGAAGAAAATAAGGGAGGGGAAGGTTGGTGCTTCTCTTTGCTGGAGCTTCTTTTTAATGACTAGCTCTTCCCGACACTCCTTGACCCCTCATGCATGGCCTCCATGCTGGGCCGAATGCAGCCAACTGTTCCCCGTGGTGGGGCTGGCGGGGGCTGTAGCAGCCCCTGTCCTAATCCAATCTATCAAGGAGGTAATGAAGTATAAAAGTGTGGATTCAATTAAAAGAGATTTTGATGTAGGACGGAGCCTGTAGGCAGGCAGGAACAGAAGCCTGCTCTGTTTTTCAAAGGGGCCATCTGTGCCACCATGTTGCTGCTTTTGTCTTGCCCTCTAAGGGCAACTGCACTTGGCAAAGAGGTTGACAACGCTGGCCCTGACCATGCCTATTGGACTGTCCCTTTAAACTTTCCAACCTGTTCATGAGAGGAAGGGGACGCGTGGCCTTCAGATGCTCCAAAGCCTTGACCTCTTTTCTCTCCATGTCTTCTTAGCTTGTCAATCAGACGGCATCCTTGCCAACCTATTTGAGGACCTTGAACTGCTTTGCACACATGGAAAAAAAATCAGTTTATTTGGTGCTTAAGCATTTGTTGTTGTTGTGTGCCTTCGAGTCATTTTTGACTGATGACAATGCTAAAGTGAACTCATCATGGGGTTTTCTTGGCAAGATTTGTTCAGAGGAAGTTTGCCATTGCCTTCCCCTGAGGCTGAGAGCATGGTCACCCAAGGTCACCCAGTGGGTTTCATGGTCGAACTGGGAATTGAACCCTGGTCTCCAGAGTTGTAGCCCTATACTCAAACCACTAGGCCACACTGCCTCAAGCATTTGCCAGTGTTACAGTGAACATGGACTGGGAATGGGACAGTTTCAAATGCTAATGGGGAGAAACACTCTCAGAGATGAAAAATAGATGCATTTAGAAAGAAGTAATGACCCTACACTGATTATATAAACTGTTCTATGGGTCGACAGCCTTTTGTGGTTCCCTGGTCATGAAAGAAAGTTTTGAAAGGACTTGCTGTAGGAAATATGATACGATTATTAACTGAAGACGGTTTCAAGATGTAATTTGAACACCAAGGATAAGTCAAGTGCAGACCCTCCAACTGTCCCTGTTTGCCAGGAACAGTACTGATCACTCCTCTGTCATCCCACCTTTCAGCTATTTTTTAAAATGTCCTAGTTTCTCTCTCTCTCCTTCCCACTTTATCACTTCATCCTCAGCTTTGCTGCAAACTGAGTTTAATATGCAAAAGTATTTTGCACTTAGCTGGGAAGGAAGAGGAGACAAGGGGGCAGAATTTTGCCTTTTCCAATAGACTCAAGCAAAAGCAAACTGCTGCACTCTCTCCTAGCTTGAGCATTCTTCCTCATTAATAATATTTGCCATATGGATCATGCTCTGATGTTGCCTGGCTACACATGTCTCAGTTTGCATTTGTGAAATGCTAGTGGACGTACAAATGTGACTTGTCCTTAAGAGATAAAAATCTTAATAGTATTTTGGATTTATTAAGGTGCTACTTTATGGCACTCTATTAAATTTCATGTCAACAAAAAGTAAAATTTAAAAATGAAAAAGGAGGCATTCTCATCTGCAGGTGAGTTGATGGGGGAACAATATAGGGATGGGAAAGCCACATCACACAAAAGTTGCATCTGCACTGCAGAAACAATGCAGTTTGACACTGGTTTCATTGACATGGGCCAATGGTATGGAATCCTGGGATTTGTAGTTTGTTGTGGCACCAGAGTCTGATTAATTCCAATAGTCCCAAAATGGTTAATTGATTATTGATTGATTGACTAGTGGAGGGGGGAGGTCCACACTGATTTCTTCCAATGTCTGCCAGAAGTCCTCAATTTTTTATTTAAATGTTTATTTATTTGTTTTTATTGATGTACCTTTCTTAGAAAAAAATCAATCTAAAATCCCCCCCCACACCTCTCTCTCTCTTTCTGTTTCCTTCTCTCTGTAACAGATCTGAACATTGCATTTGTGTCTCATGAATGCAAAAGTGTAGTAGCCCCTCAAATGCACTGACAACAAAGCTCTGATGGGAAGGGTAACAGTAAAGGTATGCCAAAGTACTAGTCTTTGGTAACAGGGTCACAGGTACATCACTGCACATACTGAAACTATGGGACAGCAAAAGTAAGTAGGAGGCCCACCGCAGAAGGGGACAGTCATATCAGGCAGTCCCTGCCATCCAACCTGGGCTCATCCAGGACAATACTGGACTACAACTCCCATCACTGCCAGCCAGCTCTGTCAATGGTCATGCTGTCTGGGGATATTATTGTCCAAGAAGACTATTTTACAATAACGTTTTCTGAGGGAAGGTTCTGAAATGAAGATGCAAAATTTGTGTCAGTGGGCATGATTAGGGTCCCATTGTACCACTGCTGCCACCCCCATTCAAGTATCTCTGACATGACAGCTGTCATTTTACAGGACTGGCAGACATGTCCTGCTTTATTATAATACACAGTTCAGGAGCCCACCCTGCTTAATCCCCAAGAGAT
The DNA here is from genome assembly GCF_019175285.1 of Sceloporus undulatus. Classification (NCBI taxonomy): domain Eukaryota; kingdom Metazoa; phylum Chordata; class Lepidosauria; order Squamata; family Phrynosomatidae; genus Sceloporus; species Sceloporus undulatus. The sequence continues at coordinate 182,680,398 of NC_056523.1, read as the reverse complement.
AAACTAAGAGAGGAGAGATTTGGAATTATTTGCAAAATCTTGCTGCTCCGATGAGATTAGGGCTCTGTTTAATCTTGTACAATGAGGGTTTGGGAGATGGTTTAATGAGAATTTACGCAGGAATAATCCTGTCTTTAAACTCGTCCCATAGACCAATCCTCCCAGAAAGTTGTAATCGGGCAAGATGTTCTTAGGCACAGACGCAATGGGGCAGGCCAATGGGCTGGGGTGGGGGTGGTGATAGTGAGGATCGAAGGGGGAGGAGGAGGAGGAGGAGGAGGAGGGAATCTTTTTTTTATAATATTCAGAGTTTTTCTCTTCTTTTTGTCACTGAATACTCAAATTTCATACAGAGGCTTCAGCAGAGAAGAGTAAAAACAAAATTAATGCCACATTCAAAAATAAGACATAAGTAACTATGTCAGAGGAGGTTGATTTCACGGCCCCACACATACCTTCCCTGCGCTTATTGCTTACAGTCATCTTTCCTTTTTTTAGAGGAGGAGGAAATCTTCACAGGAGGGAGAGACAAATTCTATATTTTCTCATGTCAGCCCATCTAGATCCTGGTGTCATCATCAATAAATGAGACAGAAGAAGAGGCGGTTTTAGAGATTCAGCTCAAAATCAATTCAAAATCAGAAGTAGAGGAAACTCTAATGGGCAAGCATTGAGGTCTTTTAGTAAGCAGGAAGCTTTAGTTAACAAAATCCATTGCCATGCAGGAGCAGGAGATACACTTTCAAAAGAGTGGACAGATATAAATACATTGGCACTCAGTAATGTATATATTCAGAGTGGAGTGGGGATTGTACAACTCTCTAGATACTGTTGGACTCCAAGTGTCTGCAACTCTACCAGTATAGCAATGCTGAAGAATGCTGAGAATTGTAGTTCAGCAAACATCTGGTAGACTGCATGAATTCCACTCCTTGGCTAAATGCACATTTTTGAAATAAATAGTGAACATAAAACCCTAAATTACTAGGTCTGGGCTATCTGAGAGACCAAATAATGTTCTATAAAGTTCTACATGGTTTAGATTCAGGTTGACAGACATTATTTCTCAATGTAAACCTTGGTGATATGGTCACAGCTGCACAATCCATTCAGAATTCATACCGTCCAGTTGTTCTGATTTTGCTGGCACAGTCCCACTTTTTAAAGCTGTTTTTAAAATGTTCCGGTTTTTCTCTCGTCCTCCCTTTTGCCCCCTGCTTTTGTCAGTTGCTGCAAAATGAGTTCAAAGTGAAAAAGTGTGCACTCATTTGGCCCTGTGTGCAAGGGCCAAATAAAGTGGCCTTCCCCATCCACCTGATCCCCAAGTGGCAGGAACAATCTGGATGATGCCCGGGCTGTTCAGTGGCAAATTCAGCAGTATAACACTGTTAAAGCAGATGTCTCCAGTCCCTCTGGAATTTCCCATTCTGATGCTGGGTGGCTGCTTACATGTGCATCCCACTATGCTGTCTGGTGTGGCCACCACTGCCATGGTCATTTCACTCTGAGGTCAGAAAGAGGTGCACAGGTATGTGGTAGATGCTGAGCACTTCATTCTGACCTTCGAAGTAAGTGAGTTGGTGTCACAACAGCCATGCTGGGTTGCATAGTGGAAGATGCATACAACAGGTACCTGGCATCAGAACAGATAGCCAAAGTAATGGGGGGAGGTTGGAGGAGCTCCAGGACCAGGATGTTCCAGGCTTCCCCCAGAGTATTGTAGCCACCTCAGGTAGCTCAACAGGTTGAAGAAGAGAGGAAGATGCAGGATCTTACCCTTCCCAGTAGACTCAGGCAAAAGCAAACTGCTGCAGTCTCTCCTAGCTTATGTGCTCTTCCTTATTAATAACTTTTGCCATCTTGACCGCACTCTCATATTGCTTGGCCACATATGTTCCAGTTTTCATATGTGAAATGTTGGAGGGTATGAGAATTGTACCTTGTGTATTCTGCACTAATTGACACCTCTGGATCATCTTTATCAGCAGTCCTACATATAAGGTATTGAGGAATTTCTTTCTATGGGAGGTTTGGTTGGCTCCCAATCTGATCTCTTTCCACCAGCAGGCAAAGACCTTTTTATGCGGACAAGACTTTAATGTTTAGTGGCACAAGGATCTTTTAAGTAGGAGGTATTTTAAAATCATTTTACTATGTTTCAATGTGTTGTAATAGCTGCAATTTAGTATTTTTATTACATCCCACTATGTTCATGGCACAGTGTCCAAGTCAGCTCACATCAAGTTAAGATGTATATATATTTTTAAAATTGATACAAATAATAATAGAACTGCTTAATTAATGTGTGTGTGTGTGTGTATCAAACTTTTAAAAAATTGTACTTTGTTCTTAACTTGATGTGAGCTGACTTGGATCCTGTGTGATGAACATGGTGGAATATATATATATATATATATATATATGAGTAATCCAACCTGGAATTTACTAGAGCAGGGATCAAAATACTTTGGGGACATTAATTAATTAATTCAGAGTATTTATATTCTGCTCTTCTGCCACAAAGGCTCAGAGCAACAAGACAGAGACGACATCATACGATAAGTATTGCCAAAGGCACTATTCTGTAGCTTTAATAATGGTTTCAAAGCCTCAAGTGATAATCTCCTGGGTCTCTCTCTCTTTGTCCCACTCATTTGCTTGCTCCAGTCTACCTTACAAAATCATTATGAGACACCCCCCCCCCCAAAAAAAAAACACAACAACCCCACAAGGGGAAAACAGTGCATATTTCTTGGAGGAAGAGTGAGGTAAAATCATGATTTACAAATGAGCAAATATCATGACTTGTCATGCCACTAGTCCACATTGGGAGACTAGCTTCTGAGTCAGAGAATATGGTTTCCAGGCAGCCTTCATTCCCAGCTTCTTCATTTTACTCACCAATCATTAGATTGATGAAACTTGTAAGAATCCCCAAGCATGGAGTAACTGCTTGCTGGGGAAGCTCTCCCCAGCAGTTGAATGCCTCCTTCCGGATCTCTAGGGCATTCCATCCCATTATTATGGAGATGCAGAACTCTGTGCGGTTTCTTGCCCTGAATTCCTACTTGTAGCTGATCCCTGCTGTCTCAGGCAGCTCAATAGCCCAAGTGAGACCTCAACCCCTCTGCCAGGGAAGTGCCATCTGCTGTGAAAACTGACACCAGTTGACAAAGAGGCAGAGGCTGTTCTGCCTCCCCTACAGCTCTGGTGAGCAAGGGAAAGGGGGGGATTAGGATGTGGACAGACCACTGTATTCCCAGAAGCATCAACTTTTTTGGCCTATATTGGGAGGAACAAATTGGCACCTCTCTGAAAGCAAGTAAGATGAGAAAGGAAATGAAGAAATCTGATAGGGAGGGAGAAGAAGAAGCCATAGCAGGAGGGTAGCTATTTTTTTGGGTGGGTGGGTGATGAAGGTATTGCCTCCAAATAAAAATTCTGCCCCTCTACCCAATGAAATTTTCCTTTATTCCTCAAATTTCTAGCAGATGTGTAACTTAAAAGTGCAGTCAAACATTTAAAAATACAATTTTGGCAGCCAAGAAAAAGGACAGGCAAAGTTACTCAAGAAAAGCAAACATAGCAAATGTCAGAGTTCTAGGTGGGAACCATTTTCAGCATCTCACCCTCTGCAAAGCTAGAAATTTGAGGATTCAAGGAAAGTTTCATTTGGAAGGGCAGAATTCTTACAGAGGAAAAGTCCTCATCCCCCCCCCCCATAGTTATATCTCTAGGACATAGTTTGTTTTTGTGTGCCTTCAAGACATTTCTGACTTATGGTGATCCTATCACAGGGTTTTCTTGGCAAGATTTATCCAAAGAGGAGACTGAGCATTGCCCAAGGTTATCTATAGTGGGTTTCCCCATGGAAACCAGTGGGGATTTGAATCAGGGTCTACACAATTCTAGTCCAATGCTACCATGGCATGCTGGCTCTAGGGCACAGCATAAAAAGTAAAACAGGTGGATTCATCCATTTTATACACTGCAGTTGCTTCTTTAATAAAAGACAAAACAGGGCTAAAAACTACATCATGGACTGCTGAAATAGAAAGGATGACATTGTCCCATTGTCCTTGTGGACAGCAGTATCTATTGAATTTCTGCCTGCATTGCAGAATGTTAAATGTGCACAGGCTCTACCTCTGTAAGAAGAACCTATGTGGGGATATGGACACAAGACCTCTCACACCCATACTTTAATTTGGATGGAAGTATCAATGCCTTTTCACATTACACAATTATAATGCTACTTTAACTATGCACAACTATGGTGGTATCTTGGGATTTGTAGTTTGACGAGGCACCAAAGGAGCTCTCTGGCTGAGAATTCTAAATAAACCTCCCCAGGCTGCAAGTCTCTAAGTTCTATAGGATATAGCCATGACAGTTAAAGTGAATCATAATGCTATAGTAATTGTGGATTGTGAAAGGGCTTTTGGTGTGGAAACTACATGTTACAGGAAACACCTGAGTTATACCAGTGAAAATGCAGCAGACACATCAGGAATCCATCTGGATACACAGGGCTGCAGGAAAGGAGCAAACATTCTGATAGTCCCCAAAACCTGTTAGAGATCAGGAGCAGCAAATACCTCAAACCTTCCCAGGTATAGTGTTCTGTCTATAACAGCAGAATTAGAAAAAACCTCCACACTGACAGATCACTTCCCCTGGATTATTGTAGATAACTACCTCAGGCGCACATTGAGCTACAAGACTTGGGTTAGATGTTGTTTGAGATAACTGGTCCAGTGACAAACATTCTTGGGAATCTTGACATCCTCCAACTATGGACAGCTCTACCATCAGGCAGAATGAGCTGATCCTCTTAGGCAGCATGCATTGAGCAACAGTAGTGGCAGACTTCGGACTGTTTCTCCAGGATTCTTGGGCTGGTCTCCTCTATCAGAGAGCAGAGCTGTGTATGCCACTTAGACACAGTGTAGGCTTTCTCAACTAGCTCCCCTCAAGGTGCATTTGAGAAGGCACTGTCCAAGTGTCAGTGTTCCAGTAAGATTTAACTGCCCCTTCATCAAAAATAAGTTTCCGTTCATCAAATGGATAAGAAGAGGAATGCCATTTTGTCTTTTGCCACAGAAAGCAAAATGGCACAGACAGCAAAATGATGCAACAGATGGTTTCAGGTGAAGTCAAGAAAACTGGGATACATAGACAAATAAAGCCATTTCACAGTATAGGAATAGTGCTATGAGTCCAGTTTAACTGCCATGGTTCCACCCTATGGAATCTTGGGATTGGCAATTAAGGGAAGGAACCTTTAGGATCCACAGCTACCCAACTACGGGTGCTTCTACACTGTAGAAATAATGCAATTTGATATCACTTTAAGTGCAGTAGCTCCATCGTATGGAATCCTGGGCTTTGTAGTCTTACAGGGTCTTTAGTCTTCTCTGCCAACGAGTACTGCTGCCTCACAAAGCTACAAATCCAAGGATTCTGTAGGATGGAGCCATGGCAGTTAAAATGATGCCAAACTGAAATATTTCTACAGTTCAGATGTATTGTAAGAGCTCCAGGATTCCAAAGGATGTATCTGTGGCAGTTAAGTGGAATCATAGCACTATAATGACGTAGTATGAAAGATCCTACAGTTCACCCGATATAAGGCACTTTCCTATCTGCCATGCTCTGTGTCATTTTGTTGTTGTTGATGATGATGATGTTACTATTCAGACTTCTTAAGGCATTTCAACAGGCAGAAAGGGGAGAAACTACTTCCCTCTCCTCCGTCATTGCTTCCACCAAGCCTGAAGAAGAGACGTTTCTCTTCATGTGGAGGATCTCTACATAAGATGGAAGCATTAGAGTTCTTGGTCATGCATGTTCCTCAACATGAACAGAGACCTCCTTTTGTCAGACTTGTCACCTACTTCTCTCAATGTGTTGATTTAAATTGGATAAATAATGCCTTAGCAAGGCTCAAGGGAATGAGGGAGAGAGCAAATTGAGTGTTTGCCCTAGTTCCTCATCACTTTCTCAGATGAGTCAACATATATACTGGGAAAGCAAACTTTTTTCTTCAGGAACTGATTGGAAAGAGTATTTTTTAGTATTTTGGAGGAAAAGGAGAGAGGAAATTAATTTTTTTAACAGTCCCAACAACCAAGAGTAGCCTCCCTTCTCTCTGATCAGCTGGTTGCCTTGTTTGTAGGTTGTTAGAGCAGATGCAAGGATGGGAGGCTGGGTGAGGGGGGTGAGGGGGGAAACCGACTGATTAATCTCCTGGCCTTTGGCCACTGCTAAGCAAACATTCTGTACTTCTCTGAAAACAGATTGAAATGCTGGCTGATCTGGAGCTTACAGGGGTTTTTGTGAGCATAGCTCAGATTTACCCGAATTACCAGCTTGCTCTTCCCATTCATTGGGGAGAATCTCTAGTCATGGCTGTGAAGTACACATGTAGGGAGACAGCGCCGTAAGCCTAGGCCACATCTACTCAGAAACAATATCTTCTGGGTCATCATTGGGATGGTTTTTAGTTCTGAATTTGCATATGTGTTTGTAACTGCCTTCAAGTCACCTCTTGACTTATGGTGACTCCATAGGTTTCCTTAGGTAAGGACTATTCAGAGGCGGTTTGCTGTTGCCTTCCTCTGAAATATAGCCTACAGCATCTGGTCTTCCTTTGGGGTCTCCTGCGTAAATACAGTTGCCCAAATAGTCATTGTCTTGCTAGCACCCAAAAGTATAGGTGATTGCACAGGCTTCCAAAGCGCTGTGTTGGGCTGGGTTTCCAAAAAAGACTTTGGTGCAGTTCTAGGATTGCTTGCATATTTCTATGTACTGTGTATTTCTTTGTACTTTATCTTCCTATTGGTGCTTTGATGTGATTGACAACCCGCCCTTCCCCCAGCTTCATGAGGCCTCTTTCTGCTCATCAGGCCTGTTCTTCTCTGCTCATAAAGCTTTAGTCTTTAATCCCTCTGTGTTTCCGCTTCAGAATTACATGTGTTATTAGAGCTGATCTCAAATCAGCAGCTTGGAATTGATGTTACTGGTCCAGTGGTGCTTCCTCTATTTCAGCTCACTCTGTCTTTCTGACAAATCTAGTCAGCAGATCCAAAGAACTCCTGAAATGCCTTCCTTTGCTCTAGTACTGTACAGAATGACCAACTTGTGGCCCTCTGGATGTAACTGCTTGGCAGCTCCCATTATTCTTTGCTGTAGACCAGTGGTGGTGAACCTATGGCATGAGTGCCAGAGGTGGCACTCAGAGCCCTCTCTGTGGGCACACACGCTGTCACCCCAGCACAGAGTTCACAAGAGTTTGTTACTAGAAAGCCAGAGGGATGTGGCACTTTGTGATAAATAAGTGAGTTTTGGGTTGCAGTTTCGGCACTTGGTCTCTAAAATGTTCGCCATCACTGCTGTAGGCTATGCTGGGTATGGCTGATGGGAGCTGTTGCCCAATAACATATGGAGAGCCGCATGTTCTCAATTCCTGTGTTGTACATTTGGGGCTAAACCTAAAACTAGTCTCAACCAGAGAAGACCCATTGCAATTTAGAAGCTATACAAGTTGTTACGTATTAATAAGTCCCATTCATTTGAATAGGTCTATTCTGTATAGGATTGATATTGGAATGAGCCTATAAATTATAGGCTAATTGACAGTATAGTTAGCTAATAAAGTTCTTCACCTTTCCTTCTCTCCCAGTGTGATTTTTTCATCTCTCTCTCCCTGAAACACAACACTTAAAAATAGACAAACAGATCCACAAAGCAGCTGTACCTCCCTCTAAAACAGTAGTTATGAGGAAGAAAGCCCCCTGAGGAAGTATATTAAGATGTCATTTCCTTAAAAACATAGGCTCAAATCTGCAAATGTTTCCCAGGTCACAAGCCATAAATTTCCCTCTTTTGAAACCTTTTCCAATTATGAATCCATAATCAGGATTCATCCTAGCAATCATCGATCATGTTGCTGTCAATGCCTCCAGCAGAACCTTGTTCTTCAGCTTCCCTTCTTTTCCTCCTTCTCTTCTGACTGTGTAAATTTTATTTTATTCAAACCATTCATTGTGTGAAGATTTCAAACCTGTGAAGATGCAGTGATGTTGTCAACCCATAGATTCCCTTTTGCTTCAGGGATATGTTTCTGTTTGTTGTTAACTGCCATAGAGTCAACTCCAGCTCATGTCACCCCCTATGGATGAGATATCTCCAAGACCCCCTGTCTTCTGCTGCTCTGCTTAGGTCCTGCAAATTCAGGCCTATGACTTTTCTAATTTAATTTATCCACCTGATGTGTGGTCTTTTTCTCTTTCTACTACCTTCAACCTTTCTTAGCATTATTGTTTCCTAGCATTATTTTCAAGCACTATTGTGTTTTCTAGTTAGTTGTACCTTCTCACGGAAAGCACAGTCTCTGGACCACATGTGGCCCCAAGGCTGTTTTGATGGCCCTAGGGGCTCCAAAAAACATCTGAAGGGATGAGGGTGCAGTTACTGTATACCCTATTTTTGGTCCTCCAGACCATTTTAGACCTCCTTTTTTTACTAGTGCATCTTCCACATGACAGACTGGGTTTTCTCCTACTTTCTTGGTGGCTGCTGGAGTGATGGTGGTTCAATACATTTTACCATTTGTCAGCTCAAAATACTGCTTGATTCTGAATTTTTGCTGAGCCAATTCTTGATGGAGCCAAGGGAAATCTGCTGGCCACTGTTTTCTTAGAAACAATCTGGCTCCCTGAACCAATCTCTATCTCTGTGTTTGTGTGTTCAAGTCACTTGTTGACTCTTGGTGACCCCCTGTACTTCCTAGGGTTTTTTAAGACAAGGAATACTCAGAGGTGGTTTTGCCAGAGCTCATCCTGATTAGCTTCCAAGAGCAGACAGAATCTGGGTATTTAGGTTGCCCCTGAGAAAATACTCCAATCTAAATAACAAATGTCATGTGGCACCATCTTCCTTTGACCAAATCACTTCTATGTCCTATGGCAAGTGAGCATTAGAGGTGCTTGATGGACACTATTAGGTGTCAGACGTTAATGAGACGTGATATCTTGGCATCTGCACCCTTCCAGGACCTAAGCATACTTATACAGCAGCTCTTTCAAATATCTGTCTTGAAAGCTGGTGGCCTAAATGTGACACTAAAGGGATGATGGAAGGTAGCTGGATTGGAAAGATGATTTATTCAAGAATCAACAGTCTGATATTTGGGCTTGGAATAGACAAAATCCTCAGGATACACTCGGCTTGGGCACATTAGAATCTTACTGGCTCATGGAGTTATCAGATTACAGATGATCAGAATTATAGGCATAAACTAGATTTTACAAAGGCTTAGCAATTATATAGCTCTGGACTTTCCCAAGCAGCTGGTTGAGGGGGTAGGGATTGGTGGGAAAGAGCAGGTCTGCTGAGTTGGGGGAAAGAATGATTCTTCAGCCTTTGCCACCCATATTTTGCCCATGCCAGGCTGGAGAGGTGAGTTGTAGAGTGGTAGTGTAGATGGTAACTAGCTATACCATCTAAGAATGCCATGATGCAGGTGACATCACTTTCATACTATTACACCCCTTTCCATCACTATTACACCCCTTTCCATCACTTATTTCAATACTTTTGCTTTATTTTTGAAAGCTTAAGCAGAGACTTTTGTGCCTTTTGTAGCTGGTCTCATATTGAGATTAGACTAATATAGGACTCCTTCAGACAGGGGAAATGGGTCAGAAAGTTGAGGTATTTATTGTAGTAGTTCTCAGAATATATAGTTTTAAAAAAATATCCACAAGATGTTTTTCTTCTCTCAATCCAATTCAAACATCTTTGTATCATTCTCCTCCTTCGCAATTTGTGACTTTATAAGTACTGCTTTACTGGATAAATATATTGGTTCCACACCACTTTAACTGTCACAGGTCTGCCCTTAGGAATCTTGGGATCTGTAATTTAAAGTTAGTTAAAAGATGCCAAGATGCCAAGACCTCTGAGAAGAGAGCAGCCAAAGATTAGATCAGTTTCATTCTGTTAGGTAAACAGACATACAGAAAACCTTTGGAACTGCAGGTGAGGACCGTAGACCAGAAGTCCCTCACAGACAATTCTAAGTACCTCACCAAACTATAAATCCAGGATTCCTTCAGATGGAGCTGGAGCAACTTATGTGGTGCAAAACTGAAATAACAAAGTTGTAAAGTTGCATCTTATGTGTGGTAATTTGGTACTTCTAAACTGCATGTCTTATAGTGTATCATGTACTCATAACTCATGGCTTGCTGGACCATGGACAGCAATGTGACAAAATCATCTGCCCCAGTTTTCTCAGATCAGTGAAGTAAATGTGCAAACAAGATTTTTTTCTTATATATATATATGTTTACCCATCTCAGATTCACATGCATGGCAGAGCACATGCATACACACACTCACATATAGGAGGCTAATGAACATTTCATCTTCTGGGAGACAGAAGGCCCTGCACAGCTGCAAACCAAGTCCCAGCTGAGCCAGCAGCTGCTCCAGGCTTCCAGAACATCAGAGTTCAGCCATGGGCTGGCAATTCTGTAGTGAAAGTGTGCTGGGAGCTGGGCATGCTGTCAAGCATTGCTCCTAACAGGAGCCAAATTTGCCCAGAGTCCAGCTGGCTTATGGCTCAGCCTGTTGAGGAAACCCATGCTCCCATATGATCTGGGATTGCCCCTGTCCCCAGGTAGCATATCTTTCCATGCCAACACTTAGGAAAGTTCCTTTTTTGAACCACAACTTCCAGGATGCCACAGTTAGCATGAGCAGTGACCATGCTGGCTGAGGAAATGTCAGAGCTGCAGTACAAATGAGGAACTTTTGTAATAGTTTTCATAACTATCACCAGAAATCTTGCCTCATACAGAGCAGACTAACAAAGAAGACTGGGGACTAGATTTCCACCAAAAAAATGTTGTTTTGATTTATCCCAGTCAAAAAGAGAGTGGGATACTTTTTCACTGCAGTTCACTGGAAAAAGACCCAGGAAAGGACAGATCTCAAGTATTTTAATGTCATTTGAACAAACTAGCCAGGACCTCTCCAAGACTTTTTGCTGTTTCAAGCAGAGCAGCAAATGGCATTGTGCACACAAATCAAGTTGCATAGCACACAAGTGCCAAGATCCTGGATTGGGAGATGTATCATAAAGTACCACATAGGCAGAATGATGCCTTCTCACTGACAAAACCTACTTTTTAGCTGCTGCAAACTACCCACTAACATGTGCTAATTTACTGAACAACGGGTAGCATCAGAGAAACATCCAATTATTTCCCTATAGCTTGATACACACTAACAAGGCATCTCCTAGGACTTCCCAGGGGACATCCAGAGATAATGTCAATGCCTAAGCTGAGTCTGCTGCCACATTGCAGAAATAAAGTAGTTTGACACCACTTTAACTTCCATTGTTCAATGCTATGGACTTTTATGATTTGTAGTTTTGTGAGATATCCTGCCAGAGAGCTCTGGTGCCACAACAAACTACAAATCCCATAACTCTGTAACATTGAACCATGGACATTAAAGTGGTGTTAAACTGCTTTATTTTTGTAGTGTGGCAGAAGTCTAAGAGACATAAAATTCCACACACTCAGAATTTATGAAGCATTTCTGCTCTCATCTTTTAGCTCCTGCAGTCCTCTTCAAAAACTGGCTGATTGACAGCTCAGGAGTGGCAGAGAAGTGTCCAGCTGGGCATACAGCAACAGATATCCTCTGAGAACCCCTGGGAATCCCCCAGAGGTCCTGGAGGATACCAGTGCTGTGTGTCCAGTTATAGGAACATAGCTGGATGCTTTTCTACTGCTTACCCACTCTTCACTAGCCAGTAAATTGGGGGGCTGCAGAAGCTAGGAAGTGGTTTTTGAGAAGAGTATTCTATGAGGTTACCAGAAAATTCTGACCTCCACAACAACCCCAATTTTTTTTATTTATTTATTTATTTTGCAGTGGTAAGTTGAACTTCCAAGAGCCACCATGGTATAGTAGTGTGAGCATAGGACTAGAACTCCAGAGATTGGAGTTCAGTTACCCATTCAGTCATAGCAACCCGTAAAATTCAACAATTAAAAACCAAACAATAACCAATACCAATAACCGATAACCATGGGCCGAGTCATCACATGTGTGGGGGAGTCTTGTCTGGCTGAGTATTTTATTCTGGGAAGGCCTGCCAGAAGAGATCCATCTTAATGGCTTTCCTACTAATTTGATGGATCTCATCTGGTAGGCCATTAAATAAGTTGGGAGCGGTTGCAGAAAATGTCCTCTGGGAGGTCGCCATAGTCTGGTCTTCAAGGACTGTAATAAATTCCTGCTAGAGGACCTGAGAGTATGGAGTGGAGACTGCCAATAAATTTCAATTGCTGTGTGCTATATTTCAGAGAAAGGGACTGGCAAACCCACCTCTGAATGTTCCTTGTCTAAGAAAACCCTATGAAATTCATGGGATTGCCATGAGCTGACAGGTGACTTGAAGGCACAAACACACACATGTCTGTATCTTTTAGGACCACCTGTGATAGGAGGTTATGGGGGCTGAAAAAGCCTGGCACTTTGTAAATATACCACTGCATGATTCAATTATTACTATATGGAAATGACAATAGCACATGCTCTTAAATTGTCCTACTGCTTTCTATCTGTACAATAGCAGAACAGCTGCTCATTTTGCCTCATATTTCAGCTTCTAGAATTAGATTCCTTCTACTAGTAATCTGAGGGTTAACTCTTGCTGGTGTGAAACTGCCCTGTTTCTTCCCTTCTCAACCACACACCATCCAAGGAAAGGAAGCCTTTGCTCCACCCCCTGGATCCTTTGACTACTCATTGATGTTTCCTTGTTCTCTGCACTGATTTATTAAATAGCATCTCTGCCTTGGCTATGCACATAAAATCATAGAATCATAGAGTTGGAAGGGGCCTCATGGGCCATTGGGTCCAACATCCTGCTCACTGCAGGACCTCCAGCTAAAGCATCTCCAGCAGCTAGCTGTTCAACTCCTTCTTGAACATGTCCAAAGAAGGAGACCCTATGACCTCTCCAGGCAGTTGGTTTCATTCTTGAACCACTGTTACTGTCAAGAAGTTCCTTCTGATATTCAGTCAAAATCCACCCTCCTATAACTTAAAACCATTTGACGTAGTTCTATCCTCTAATACAGCAGAGAACAAGCCAACACTGCATTGTGGCAATGCTTGCTTAAAGAGTGCAATCATATCACCCCACAGTCTTCTCCTCATGAAATGGAACATGCTCTTCAACCTCTCCACATATAGATAAGCATATGCACACTCTGTCACAAGCATTCCTATGTATGGAAGAAAGAAGTTGGCAGCATGAGCTCATACTGCCAACTTCTTTCTTTCAGTTAGTCTCAAAGATGCTACAAGATCTCTCTACATACTGATTCTACAGACTAACATAGCTATATCTTTGAATTCTTATATATAACATGCATACATAAGCATGGGCATTAAAAATGTTTTGCATTATCACGGGGAAAAATGTTGGCCAGCCTGGAATCTAGGAAGTGATGAGGATCAGCTGAGCTTGAAATTGGCTTGTTCTCAGGGTCAGCCCCAGGCTGCTTCTTCCTTCCCCATGCAGCTGCTTGCATTCCCTTCCATGTGCACTGGTGCAAATGAGCTCATGCACATACACACATTTGAGGAGATCAGGTAGGTGCCTTTGCTGGCTGTCCCTGGGCTCAGCCCTTGGGAGTCAGCAGCAGCCACTGTGTCTCTCTTGTGTTCCCTGTCAGTCCCTCCAGTTCTCCATACACATGGAACTGGCAGAAGGCACTCCGCTGGGCTAGATGCATGATCTATCAAGGAAGTGGGATGTTCCTGCTGCCCAAGAGTTGTGGGGCCAGAGGCTGTTGCTGAGACTGCCTGGGGGATGTCAGGCTGCACTTTACAAGGAATCAAGCAGGAGAGAAGAGGTCAAGGGAGGTGCTGGCTCTAGCACAGGAAGAAAGAGTTGTTAATAACCTTCCAGCTGGAGCCATAGCCCACCAGGGATAGCTATGGGGGTGAGGGCAAGGCAGCTTTAGAGCATTCTTCTCCCATGTGGTCTCCTGTGCATCAAACCAAGAGGATGAATCTTTATGTCTGTCTCTGGGTAGATCTGTCTCTAACAACAAAGCTACATCCAATGTGGTTCAGTAGTTTGAGTGTTGGACTATAAATTTGGAGCCCTGGATATTAATCCCTGCTCAGCCATCGACATATTCCAAATGTCTACTTATGGACATAGGAAAATTGGAGCTGTACTAAATTAGCAAGGACCAGTTCAAAATTATTTGATCTGCCTGAAGTTGGAATGTTTTGGTTTATCAGTATTCCAGAAGTGAGGACAGGGAAAACTTCTGTGACAAAGGGAATCAGAGCCACTTTGTTGCTAAAATGTCCTGCCCCAACTTGCAAGTCAGTGAGAACTGGGGAAGGGGTGTGCTATTGTGAAGACTTGCATATTTGGGACGGAAAGAAGGTAAAGTTATAAAAGTCTGGATGCCTAAGAAAGACAAACTGATTAACAAGGGTCAAGAAATGTTGACTAACCCCACTCTCAAATTACCAAAATGGCATGGAAAAGCCATTGTGGGGCCTGTGCCAGATCAGAACAGAGGCTAATCTAAGTTTCCCACGTAAGGCAATCAGTTGTCATGGGAGTTGTCATGCCATAATATACAGGTAGTAACACCCTCCCACTTGGGTGTCCCATTGGCCCCAGTTGCAGCAACCAAAATTTTGAGCATGATCAGGGAAACCCATGTTCAGGCCTCATCTGTGAATTACATTGAGTGGTCCTTAACCTGATAGAGGAGACCACCAATTTCAAACTCCAATACTGCTGAAAGGGAGGGAATATTTCTATCTTCAAACTGCAAGACTTTAAATAGAACAGCTGAGATCCTTTTCAGTATCAACACAGTGTAAAGTTCTACCACACTAGCAGACCTACAGTATATGAACACTTGAAGGATGGAAGGAGCTGTATGTGGGTGTGTAGCTTTGCTTCAAATGGGCCCATTTACTGCTGATGAATGAAGAACTGATGTGCAGAAGGCAGGTGGTACCTCTCTCCCTGTTCAGAATGTGTGACCTATGTGACCACTTGCAACAAACACCATCCCTCAGAGATTAGGAGACCCCCGGGATGTAACCTAACAAGGTGTTTCATCTTGAATACTGATCATCCCACCTAATTATTTAATACTGATCTGTTTCATCTTGTCACCTGTTTCATCTTGAATACTGATCATCCCACCAAATTATTTAAAAATGACACTAAATACAGTCTTTTAAATGTGTAGCACTCCATTAAAGAATGAAAGCTTGTTTTTAGCAAGGAAATATTTATTATTTTTAAAATCCAGGGGCAATCGGTGTTTCTTTCTCCCTACTACAAAGGGGTTGGGCTCTAAAATTTATTAAATCAGAATAGCCCAGCTCTGTTTGCCTTAGGTCTTCCCTTTTCAGTTTGTTTAATAGAGGGTGCTGGAATTTACAAAGGCAGCTACAAATGTATAACCATCTTAGCTCCATCTCTATGTAGTGTCTCCTGGCTCAACCCTTCTAACTTACTGAGCAACACCACTACAATAGATCAAGTTCTGTTCCCTGGTTGATCAGGAAACAGCTGACTGACATTCCCAACCCTCCCCACGAATGCTCTCTGATGCCACAGCCAGAGGCAGGATCCTTGTTACAATTCTCCCTTACATCAGAGATTGTTCATACAAAAGAAGATAGGACCATCAATCAGCTGCTTCCCAATTGACAGGGGAACACACCCCATCAATTGTAGCAGCTGTTGTCTGGTAAGTGGGGACTGGGGGGCTTTCACAGTCCCTATGTGTCCCCTGAACTAAAGAATATGTAGGGATTGTGAATACAAAACAGTCAAAAATATGTAACTCTTCTAGGTAATGCAGCCTTTGTGAATTCTGGATAATATAAATAACCTCAATACGGATTTCTCAGGGCCATCAACAAGAGTAGATTATTCAAGGTCATGACTATTACTTTACAGTGCTTAACTGATACTGGATGAAAGTTCTTCTTTCACCTACAAGACCCAGACAGAACATGCTGTTACTATTGTGAGTGTAACTGACATACACTTTTTTGTGATGTAAACAGCAGCTATGGGGAAACTTGAGAAGCCTTGGGAACTCTGAACTGAGAAAAGGTTTAACTCTTCCTGTCCCGAAGAACAGTCCCAACAACAACAACATTTTTGAAGAATGTTGCCACTGGTGTCAATAGACATTGCCTTTGACATGTAAATAGAATCATAGGAGAGGGGTTTTTTGTGTGTCTCAGACTGGTGATTGTGTGTGGTGTGTGCCTTCAAGCCATTTATGACTTAAGGTGACCCTAAGATCAATGTTCACAGGGTTTTCTGGACAAATTTCTTCAGAGAGAGTTTGCCATTGCCACCATCTGAGGTTGAGATAGTGTGACTTGCAGAAGGTCACCAAGTAGGAAGAGTAGTGGATGGGAAGAATAAGGATTAAACTTCCCCTCTCCATCTGCAGTTTCGGGGCTTCTCAGACTCCCTTTTGGCTGCTGCATATATAAGTTAAGGTGGGATTGGGCCTAAGCAGTCTTGGCAAGAGGCCAGTTCACACCTCTGGCAATAATGATCTTCTCCCTGATAGCAGCCATGCTGCATGGGAAAAGAGGAAGAAAGAGACTGAGATTGAGAGAGGTATGGGCCATGTCTGCTCTACCAGGAAAACTTGGTTTAGTGTCAGGGCTTCTAGTTGATCTGTGGGTAGGACAAGCAGTCTACACAACTGACACCCACAATGTGTCAATATCTACAGCAATGTCTGCACACTTCTCCCTCCCGTCCTGGGACCAATTCCATTAAAATGCAATGGAGTGGCTACACAGCCATTGACACACCATTCCCCACCCCACCCTCAACACATGCACATAAACACATGTTTGCATCCCTCTCTCTGCACCAGTGTGCATTCTACACCCTCAAGGAATTCTCTAGAATTTCCAGTCTGATTTGGAGCAAACAGGGACTCTTTTTACTCCAGAGAATTATTCTGAAGTGAGATTGGACCTGTGTTTCACCCATTTTGGCCTTGTCCTTCATTTAACATGACAGTGTGGGAATGGGGCAGGAATGTTTATTTTCCTTTGAGGATACCACCAGAGAAAGTGGTGAGGGGGAGGAGAGGAAGGATTGTCAAAAGAAAGGAGAGAAGATAGCAGTGGAGTGAGAGTGAGTGGTAAAGAAAATGAGAAAGAGAGATAGAAGGGAGCAACAGAAAGAAATTAAAAGAGATGTGGTGGAGGAGAGAAAGAGACGTAGCTGCAGAAAGGGAGAAAGACAGGCATTAAAGTCTGCTAGCATATGCCCTTCAGCAACAGATTGCTCTGAAATAATGCAACCCTTTTCCATGTATTATGAAACTATTGCTCTAGGGTAATGTTTGGACTGCTGGAATTTTGCCACTGTTTCAGAAGAACTGCATGAGTAATTTCATGTGACAATCGGGTCTGATCATGTTCTCAAAAACACTAGCTCTTAGGATACACAACAGATCATTTCTGAAATGCGGAGAGTTTCAAAAGTTATTTGCAATATTACATAGGGTATGAGTGTGCTCTCAAATGGGATTTGCAAGCATCATCATTGCAAAAAACAAACCTTTTGATGCACCTAGACTATTTTTTTTAAAAAAAGAACTGTGAAATCTGTCTGTGAAACTTCAAGTATACTATAAGCCTCTCCAAAATTCTCTTCTGTGGCATGTGAAGGATGTGGCAAAGTAGAAGTCTGAATGCATCTTCCGTACTTTCAAAAAGCTTGATCAGCTTTTGGAGCAGTACAGACACCTGCAGATTTGGTTCAATCATAAATAAATTGAGTCTTTTATCTGAAACAAGAGTCACCACTTTTATTTGGTCTGAAGAGCCAATTCTGTTTTCTATATATATATATATATATATATATATATATATATATGTATATATATATTAGTACAAAACACACATCCTGTGACAAAAAACAAACACTCTGTGACTGTCCTTGTTCTTGAAGCTGTTGGGATTAATAGGTTCCTTTGGGAATACAATAGATTTCCAAAATTCTATACTCCACTGATGGACCCTCTATAAAAAATGAGACTCCTTGGTAACCAAAGTTGCTAGCTAGGGACTGATAACCGTGATGTGTCAGTAAACAGATGGACAAGAAAAGCAGCATTCTGCCAGACAGATTTGGCCTGAGGGTTTCCAGTGGCTGCCCACAACTGTAGGCTATTAGAGAGCACAAAAATATTGCTGTTTTTCTTGAAAGGAAAACAAAAGGGCTAAGCACAAACTTGTCCAATTATGTCCCAAGCTCTCTCTTCTCTATGGGTCAAATACCACCTTCAGAATATCAGGCCCAGCACAGTTCTCTATTTGCATCCCTGGGTACTCCCTATACTGATCAGTATAGGATTGCTCCTCAGTTTGCATAGCGTTGGACTTTTTCTATTATTGCTTGTACTACTGCTGATCTCACAGCTAATAAGGTCATCCCTTAGGAAGCTATCTGTCAATGAGAATAAATAAACAGCAGCAATATATATATTATTGTTTGGTGACACTATGGGCTGGAGCTCACCCTAACCCAAAAGGGGAGGAGGAGGATCGGAATAAGTTAAATAAATAATAGCTAATAAATAATCATGGGGGCAAAGGCACCACCAAACAAAGAAAAGGGGAAATCCAACTTCATACACACATTTGTCCCAACATTGCTATAAAAACACCAACTAATTATTTTAAAAGCAAATCATGAAAAACCACAGGTCATTTCAGCACTTTTCACATTTTATGTGATAGGAAAAGGGGAAATAACTCAAAGAATCCAGATAAATAATAAATAAGGGAGCTTAAGACATGCCTTTTCTTAGCCAGTTGTGTTCTAAAATGTTGGCAATGAAAGATAGATACTCAGCCTGACCTAATTGTAGGTTCCTTTATAAACCACAGTCTGAAAGTGTTCTAAGCAGAGATGAGCAAAGCTGCTGTATTTAAAAATTCATTTCCTTTTACAAAGTTTCACATGGGGCACCTAAGGAAGAATCCCTGCATTTCCTTTGAATTCCACCAATTCAAAGGTGGGATTTGAGGAATATGGAATGTTAATAAAACAGAAGAACCACCTTGGCCCAGGTTGCTTATATTGGACAGTCAAGAATTCTTACTTATTTTCTGCAAAGGAACATTTCTTGGTTGCGCTGTACAATAAATCTCTAAAAATCCGTCACCACATATGTGAGTGAATCTGAGGGACCAGTTCATGGACTTTTCTTCCAGGGGAGGAAAAAAAAATCTTCAGTAGTTTCTCAGAAATAGGGCTGTCCTTTAGCACAGCTGCTTATTTTTCCTTGACATGAACCTCTTGTTGCTGTTGCCTACACTGTTTAGGCAGCCTGGCCTCCAGGCGCTTCAGGCCTGGACTATAGGCACACTCCATAGTGCTAGCAGTTTGATGCACTTTAAATGCATTGACCCTATGGAATCCTGGGATTTATGGTTTGGTGAGGGGCATAGAAATGTATCCACTTGTTTATTTAATATTTGATTTTATCTATATCCCATCTTTCTCTCAAAGTGAACGATTACTCACATGGGATTTGTAGTGTGATGAAGTACCTAGAAATAAATTGATTGATTTGATTTGATTTTATATCTTGCCTTTTCCCCATAATGGGACTCAAAGTGGCAATTCCACTCTGTTCTTTGCCAATAGGCATCAGTGCTCTCTAGCAAAGAATTTTTAATGCCTTATCAAACTACAAATTCCAGGATAGTTAGGTGGGAGCTATGGCAGTTAAAAAGAGTATCAAACTGCTCTCATGTGGAGTATACATACACTCCTAAAGTTATTCTGGAGTGCTGGGAGTGGTGGTGATGGTGAAAGCAACCATTAAATTTTTTGGCATATTTTGAGAAAATTCTTCCAGGTAGTCTTCTTTTTCAGTAGTTGGTGGGTGGTTCAAAAATAAAATGAAGTAAAATTAAATAAAATAAAAATCTGAGGAATCAACTCCCCATGTCTTCTGTGAAAGTTTAGCTCAGCTCTGATTTATTGGCTCACCTAGCTCTACTCTCTCTCTGAGCAAGAAACCAGACAAACATTGCTTTGGTCTGCCATCTAATGCTGAGACAGGATTCTGTTTCAACCTCAAGATAAGTTCATCCTAAATGCAATCTTTTGCCTGGGCACCACCCAATTCAAATGAAAATTAAACATCAAATTTTCATTCAGTGTTAACGACACATGACACTCTGTGGGACAAACATTATCAATGGCATTTTAAAATGGTGATACCAAACCAAATGGAAATCATATATGGGAGAAGCAATATAAGGTTAACATTCTGAAAAATTGAAAGTGCCAACCCTGCATACAGGGCTGGAAACCTGAAGCTACCATGTATCATGCATTAATTCAGATATGTAACAAAATACAATTCACATTTGCTAGCTGGCTGGAGAGAAGGGATCCCCTGAATATGTACTGAGTGCCCACAGCTAGCTTTCCAACTTCAGTAGCTTTGGCTGCTTGAGCACCTTAGATGATTTTGTTGTCACTGTTGGGAGATGGAGTTCATTGGATCTGAATATCCACAAATTTGCCATCAGATGCTTAGAAATGTATTATTTTCTATTGATGATTGTTGAAAAAAGGACTTCATGTAGGAGACAAGAACCAACTTCCAGGCATAGGAAAAGTATCGTTTTTTCCCCCCTTACTCCATTGGAATGATGGAAGCATCCATTCAAATCTTGTTCTTTTTATGTGTATTTAGAAGGGCATGTCTGTTTTGGAGCTTGAGATGAGAGGCCAGCATTTCCTTTATTACTACTGTGCTGTGATCCTGAGGACTAGTTACTTTGCAATCGACATGAATACATACATACATACATTGGTGAACCTGAGGAAGAATTAGTGCTGCATTCCTGTTGGAAGTATAGCAGCTGTTTGTTAGCAGGTGAGACAACTGCTCATTGTGTGACTCAGAAGAAGACCTGCTCTTCAGAGTATCATAGGTTGTTAGGGTTTTCCTTCATGTGAGTTTTCTCAGTGCAAGGGTAGATGCTGCTTTCTTTACCACCAGAATAAGCCATTCCCCTGAAAACATTTTTCCCATTGTCAGATTCAGATTTTCCGTTGGCTTTCATGCTTTTGTTTTCACCAAAGCACTTTAGCATGAAACCATGACCCCCCCCATCCCCTCCCCTGCCTAATTCACAGGGAAGGAAACTGCAGCTTTTTAGATGACATTGGACTCAGACTCCCATCAGCCCCAGCCAATTGTCAGGAATGGCTGACAGTACAGTCCATTAAATCTATAAGGCTGAAAGTTACCACCCTTGGTTTAATTCTCATATCTTATCAGGATTTTCAGGTAATGGAATAGATTAGATTAATGTTTAGAGGTATGTAATTGCAGAACTGAAATTATTCATGGTGGCTATATAAGTTATCACAATCCTAGGTTTTGTGTGTGTGTGTGTCTTCAAAATTCATAATTCTCCAAACTAAAGATGCTGGGTTAGATGGATTGCAATTCCCATCAGCCCTACCCAGAACAGCCAGTGATAAGAGATGATGGGAAATATGGTCCACTAAAATCTGGAAGACCATGCGTTGCACACCATGGGTAAAATGAACAGCCTTTTTAATGCTACTTCTCCTGTGAAGGAAGCGGAGGCATTCCAAGTGGACAGGAAGTAACATGGCTTTTTCCTGCCATCATGCCCTCATGTTGGCTTGGAAGAAAGGAGAGGAGAGGAGAGGTAGTGGGCAGAATGAGATCTACATTTTATTTTATTTCTAGCTGGTTCCAAGAAATGTGAATCAGTGAATTCATGCATCTTCTGGAAAACCTATCAATTTATTTTAGCAGTGATGCCAAATGTTGCCTTCTAAAACACTGGAGGCCAAAATGGAGGTTCCGTCTAAAGTGAAACATTTGGAAGAATTTTCAGGACAGATTTAAATAATTGTGTTAAGCTCAGTGACATTTCTACAGGGACAAAGAGGAAGCAAAGAAGAGAAGTGTCACAAATTTAAACCAAACGGAGAAAGAAACCTAGTACATTCTGTTTAGACTGAAATATCTTCAGGATCTGTGTGTGTGCCCATTACCAACTCTTAGCAACAGTTTTAATCTGCCTTGCCTACCATGACTGCCTCAATACATTTTGCTGCCTGAGGCAAAGGACAAGAAGACACCTCCTCCATTTTATGCCAGTTGGTTTGGCAATGGGATACTGGCTGCATCCGCACTGCAGAAATAATCCAGTTTGACACACTTTAACTTCCCTGGCTCAGTGCTATGGAATCCTGGGAATTGTAGTTTGTTCTGGCACCAGAGCTCTCTGTCAGTGAAGGCTAAATGTCTCACAAAACTACAATTCCCAGAATTCCATAGCACTGAGTCAGGACAGTTAAAGCAATGTCAAACTGAATTATTTCTGCAGTGTGGATGCAGCCATTGTCTCCACTGCACCTGAGAGCAAAATGTCAAATTAGAGGCTGCAGAACAAGCAGGGATGGTTTGTCCTTCCAGACAGCAAATGACCAGAGTTCTCAGGAAGGGGAGCTAGGAAGATCTGGGATTGCTTTTCTCCCTCATCCAGCATCTACTGCCTAAGATTATTAAAGGAACATTTTTTAAAATAGTAAAAAACTACTGTGAATACTGGGTGATGTCTGAATGATGTCACAGGACTTAGCCAATTGACACCATGGACTGCCAATTGTTACTCTGAATTTGCAAAGTCTATTTTATTTTATTTTATTTGCTAGTTAGACCCTGAGGAGGAAAGTGTATGTTTGCACTGCATTTAACAAGGGTGCTTCCAGAGTCTCTACAACAGTGCTCTATAACAGTGATGTCTCCTTTATCCTAAATGCCACTAAGGAGGAAATATTGAGATGTTCTTTAAAAGTGGGAACCAGTCTAAAAGCCTATCAGTTAGAACCACTAAAATAATATGTGGGCTCACATGGATGAGAGCATGCTGCTTTTGGCTTTTTTATTCTTCTTCCCAAAGGGCTTCCCATGAAACCAGTCTGATACTTATCTTCATAAGGAGCTGAAAAAGTTATTGTTTTCACTGTATTAATGCTACAGATGTCACAGCATCTCCATGAAGCACCCAATGCCTTTTCATCCATAAGCAGATTTCACCTTCTTGGATTATTCACTGAATATTGCATTGAGCTGTGCCCCCACAACATGGTGAGGATAGGAGTCGTATGTCATATCTATGGGGATGTCATACCTGGGCACTGTGGTTGAGAAATGAGCGCTGTGCCCGTGAGCACTGCCCAGGGTAACAGATGGGTAGTGGGCCATGAAGCTGTATGATTTTTCCAGGTCTGGAGACCCATCTTGCTTGAGGGAAAAATTCCCACTGATGCTCAGAGGAGGTGTCAAGGGACCCTCATACGATGGAGATGAGCAGTCTGGGTGGTGGTTGCCAAAGGAAGGATCCACCAGACTTTTGAAGGTGGGAGCTTTTAGGTGGACAAGGTGGGTCTCCATGTTTCCATAGGGTGGACTGGGCAACCCTGGAGACTGGTAGGAAAAGCTGTGGGTGGGCATCGCTGAGTCAGAAACAGAAACTTTGTCTTCATGTTTCTCCAAGAAAAGGGTTTGGGGTCCCAGCTGCAGACAACCAGCAACCAGGTTACTGGTTGGCTGGGACAAACCTTTGCACAGCATCTCCACAAACCCTTTGCCTTCTGGAGTCTGCCCACTTTCCAGCACCTCTGACAAAGCCCAAATGTAGTTCCTGGCTAGTCTCAGTGTCTCGATTTTGGACAACTTCTGTGTCTTAGAGTAGCAGGGCATCACGCGTCTCAGATTATCCAAAGCATCATTGAGCCCATGCATACGGGTTCGTTCCCTGGCGTTAGCCTTCACCCGGCGAGCTCTGAAGCGCTCCAGCCTTGCCTTGGTCATTTTCTTCTTCTTTGGACCCCTTCTCTTGGGCTTCCCACCATCTTCTTCCTCTTCCTCTTCTTCAATGCTGTCATGTTCAGCTTCATTAAGGCTGGCAAGGATCCCATAGGGGGCTTGTCCGCTGTCCTCTTCTTTCATCTCATCTTGGGAACTCAGGGCTTCATCCATCCATGCCTGAGAAGATATAAGGTCAGCCATCTCTTTGGGTTTGACATAGAGTTTGGCCATCCCTTTAACCTGCAGAAACAACAGCAACAAATCCCAAATAAATGGAAGAATGCTCACACTTAGAAAATCCTTTTAAACTGAGAGGTGAAGTACCACAAACACTACTTTACAGCAGTGATTCTCATACTGTGGGATGGGACCCCCAGGAGATGCAAGAGTTGGTCAAGGGGAGTGCAAGACTGAGAGGCCCTGATCCCTCCTTCTCTTCCTCCTCCCAACCTTTTTTATGTGTAAAATTTATACATATGTTGAGTTAAAAATTGAATTTACTTAAAACTGTTCTAATTTGAACAATGTTATAAAATGCTAAAATATGAATATACTTGAATGTGCAAATGAAAATACGCACATTCATGCAGGCCCAGATTTTGAACATTTAACTCTATCTGAGGATTACATTTGTTGTATTTCTTAAAGGACCATCAGTGTCCTTGGATTTCCAGAGGGCATGAATGCCTCATCCCAGCCATTGTGATATCAGCTGTAATTAAATTCTCCCTTGAATAACACTTGAAGTTATGAGAAGGCAAGGAGGAGCCTTGCTCTGCTAGTCATGTGTAAGGATTCCTAGAATTCTGAAGAACTTTCATAGTAGAAATCTATGGAGTTACAATAACACCCAAGTTGCTGGGCAATTTTCTTAAAATCAGAAGCAAATACAGAGGAAGTCTTCCTCCAACAAAAAAAAATCTGTGGCTAAAAATGTAGTGTGTGCTTTCAAGTTGCCTGTCCACTCATGTCACCCAAAAATCCCATAGGTGCTTTCTTAGGCAAAGAATAATGTGGCTTGCGACTGCTTTCCTCTGAACACTGCCTGTACCACTTGATCTTCCTTCCAAGTATTAAGTAATCCTGACCTTGGGTCTGATGCCGTCAGGGCATTAGGCAACACATCTATGGTTGAGAAATGCTAAAACTGGCAGGAAGCTACATGTGTCTTGGAGATCTAGATATTGTAATCCCCAATAGTAACTTTTCTAAGCTCTGAAAGGAGATAGGGTACAGCAATATCTACATAAATCTCTCACTTCCTCTGAAGTGAGTCATAGTGAAGGACCCTAGACAGACTGAAATCAGTGGAAGATTAACTTCAATCTCAATAAAGCTCAATAAAGGTCCAATAAAGGTATCACTGTTTGGTGGATTTATGTTGTTACTGAATTTGCTATATGGCCAACACGGCTCCTCCTGGATTTTTTTTTATTTTTTGGATTTTAAGATACCACATTATATCCACGACAGGGGAATCCTAAAGAGAGAACCAGTCTGTGAACCACCAACAAAGGTAAAACTTTTTTTTTCTTCAAAATTTTGGACTGGATTGGCAAGTTTTACCTCAGCATCACCTGAAGTTTCCTGATGCTAAACCCTCTTGAGAAATTCAGTGTCTACAAAGGGGTCTGTGGCCTCACAACGGATGGAGACATATTGGATTGCAAAGGAAGTATCTTTTTTTGTGTTGCAAATGGATGTTAAATTTCCTGGACTTTGAGAATCTCCCCATACCCACATGGCCAGAAGGAGGAGGGTCCAGCATGCAAGAAATAGCCCTCCATACCTTCTGAACTGAGAAAAAAGACAGCAAAATGCAGGCCTATGACTAAAATCTTTATTTTCCCCCTCCTATATGGTTTATAACACTTTGCCTGATGAAGAAGCCAATGTAACTCTGAAAGCTTGCAACATGTATACTGTGCATTTTGGTAGGTCCAATAGAGATATCACTTTTTGGTAGATTTTTGTTTGGTAGATTACTGGATTTGCCCTTTGGCCAACATGGATACCTCTGGATGTTCAATCTCATTGTTTTTAATAGGCTGTAGATGTCTACTGTAGTGGTTTGTGTGTTTGACTAGGACTCTAGGAGGTCAGGGTTCAAATCGCAGCTCAGCCATAGAAAACTGCAAGGTGAATTTGGGCAAGTCACACTCTCTCAGCCTTAGGGGAAGGCAATGGGAAATCTCCCCTAAAAAAGTCATGCCAAGAAACCCTGTGACAAGGTCCCCATTAGTTGGTGTCATCTTGAAGGCACATAATAACAGCAACATTGAAACCAGTGGAAGAAATTATTTGTGATTAATTTAAATCCCAGTGTTTGTTATAGGAACACATTCCTCCAGGTGTTACCCATGCTGCTCCATATAAATTTTGGTATAAATGATAGCCCTTAATGACCCCTAGATGAACTCTAGGAGCCTGTCCACCATTGCCAGCAAGGCATGAGGACATGTACACACATCCCTGAGGGGCACCCACATCATCATATCTAGGGAGTCGCATAAGAGGATTATCATAGGACCAGGAAGAGCAAATATTTGCCTTGCCTGAGGCTCTTGCCCCCTCCCAGGTTTGTTGTCCGAGCAGGTTAAGACCACTAAGACAATCAGACAAGGGACATCCAGGTGAAAAGAAAGTAATTAAACACCTTTGTTCTCACCATCAAGCACCTTTGCCAGAAGCAAGATTTTGCCTATAAATATCATCAGATTTGCTTGTTCACTGGCCCAGTCTGGATTTCAGGGGGAAGCTATGTCCCTTTGAATCCTGACCAGTCATTCCATGGCTGAGCCTCATGCCATCAGCATCATATTCCATTTGGATTCCTGGAAGGAGTCTACATTCTGGTATGTATCACCCCAGTGATGCCTAAAATCCTATTCCATGCTAACCTCTCATTTTCCTGAGTCTTGAATGCATGTGTGTGTGTATGCGCAGCAAATGTGTTTTCCCTATTTCAATAAATTAGACATCTAGCTATTAAAGTCTGTCTCAGCTCTATTTATTGGAATCTCCTGGTCTACTCCGTATACACAATGGGAGACGATTCTGCAAGGGCCGTCGTAGCAGGCCCTCCTCTTGTAATATTTGAGCTAATGACAATAATAATAAAATCCCCCTAAACGGACCCTTGGCTACACAGGGCTAGACTGAGTTTTCCCAACCCAAGTGTTCTGTTTCTAACAGTGGCCAGCAAGAAGGCTAAAAGATTCGCAAGCAAGATTTAAAGATTCCTCTCCTCTTTGAATTCTGAGGCAGAACTTCACACACTGCAGATGTTTGCATTATACATTGACAGCTTTGCCCTGCAACAAAATGTTGCAGTGTGAAATGCTCCTGTTTAAGGCTGTATTTGGCTATATCTTCATCCAGAATAATATGGCTATTCCACACACACTGCTGGAGTCAGCCAGCCTTCTGTGGTTATGGAGCATTCTGAGTCCTTGCTAAGCTGTTTTAGCTATTACCTCCTTGAATGAATGTGTGTGTTATTTTGGGTACTGCACTTGGATAATGAGTTTGTTATTAGTATATAGGGTTTCAAATGGGAGAAACTGCAAATTTTGGTGACTGTTTACTAAATATCTACTCCACTTCTTTTTCACAGACATACCTTTCAGATCTGCAGCTGAACAACTACTTGGCTTATAACAAGGATCTCCTTCGAGCTCTTTGGAGGCAAAAGGTATGGATTGAAGATGCTTGACACTACCCATCACCACCCCTGCTAATGTTCTGTCTCTACATTCATAACCTGAGCACCTTTCCTGGTAACCTCATTTACCTCTGTTGAATATGGAATGCTCCAGGAACACTACAGGGAGAAAAGACCAGCCTAGGTTTCATGATAATCAATTGCTTGCCAGCTTGAGTTACTCATTTAATAAAGCTTAATGTGTAAGCAGCTTTGTTGAAAATGTGCCATCCAACTAATCGCTCAACTGGCTGGCGCCTCATTCAAATGCAGGAAATCCTACTTTTAATATGCCTGATGGGACTTGTATAATGGATTACAGTGATAATTGTTGTGCAAATATGGAGTGTAGTTCTGAAGCTCCAAACAGAGGCTAATTATGGTTTTACAAGTATAACGTGACCAAGCCACCCTTACTGTGGAAACTATTGTGGAGACAGATACCTGATCTGTGACAGTCAGATCCATCACTGCTGGAGAGGCAGGGTGGTGTAGCGGGCAGAATTCCAGATTAAGAGCAAGAAAACATTCAAATCACATGCAGGTATGAAGCTCATTGGATGAGCCATTCATCATCTCTAAGGGTGTATCTGCACTGTGGACGTAGTGCAGTTTGATACTACTTTGACCACCATGTCTCCATCCTATGGAATCCTGGGGTTTGTAGTTTGGTGAGCCGCCCACCGGCACCTTTTGGCAGAGAAGGTGAAAGACCTTGTAAAACTGGGAATCCCAGGATTCCATAGGATGGAGCTACAGCATACAAGGTGGGTCAAACTGCATCCTTTCTACAGTGTAGATACACCCTGAATCTAACACACCTCACAGTCTTGTTCTGAAAATATCATGAGAAGGGAAACAAAATAATATCCAGTCCTGTGAAAGCTAGTGGCTTCCAGGTCAGTGGTTCAGTGAATCTACTCAGGTTTTAGCCTGAACTTTCTTTCAAGGAGCTAACCAAATAGCTGAACCGATCTGGAGATAGATTGTATTCAGCACCTTGGATAAATTCTTTAAAGTTTGGGCTAAAACCCACTGTGTCATTGCGAAAGGGAAGAAAGCAAAATTAGGGACCGCTCTGTCTATCAGTTTTGCTTTCTCCCACATTAATTAAAAAAAAAAAAAACACCTCAAAACAAATTTTTAAAAAGTGACCCTGAACTCAGCCCTATCAAATAACTAATTTATGATCTCAGCACTAAAAACAAGGGCATCAACAGAAACAGAGACACCCTCATATAGCAAGGTGAGGCACCAATCTTACTTGAACAATGACCTGCCAGAGAATAGCACTTCTTTAACACAATATTTCTTGAATGCATTTGGACATTTGCTGCAATATACTTCCATGAAGCCCCATTTAACAATGATAAGCTGGGAAGGATGGGGACAGGGTACACTTGGGAACCATACAAGCATTGCTATGTTATGATAATAAGACGAAGGCTCTTTGGGTTTGGTCCTCATGTCTGGGAATTGGATAAACAACCTATGCTGGATGGAATTGCACAAATATAGGATTGGGGACACCTGGCTGAATGAAACTACATGTGAAAGGGATCTTGGAGTCCAAGTAGACCACAAGTTGAACATGAGTGAACAGTGTGATGTGGCAGCTAAAAAGGCCAATGCAATTTTAGGCTGCATCAATAAAAGTATAGTGTCTAGATCAAGAGAAGTAATAGTGCCACTGTATTCTGCTTTGGTCAGACCCCACCTGGAATATTATGTCCAGTTCTGGGCACCACAATTCAGAAAGGACATTGAGAAACTGGAGCGTGTCCAAAGGAGGGCGACTAAAATG
>NC_056523.1:182579665-182650873 GCF_019175285.1 Sceloporus undulatus | reverse complement strand
GTGAAGGGTCTGGAAACCATGTCCTATGAGGAACGACTTAGGGAGCTGGGGATGTTTAGCCTGGAGAAAAGAAGGTTAAGAGGTGATATGATAGCCCTGTTTAAATATTTGAAGGGATGTCATGTTGAGGAGGGAGCAAGCTTATTTTCTGCTGCTCCAGAGAACAGAACACAGAACAATGGATGCAAGCTACAGGAAAAGAGATTCCACCTGAACATTAGGAGGAACTTCCTGGCAGTAAGGGCTGTTCAACAGTGGAATGCACTCCCTCGGAGGGTGATAGAGTCTCCTTCCTTGGAGGTCTTTAAACAGAGGCTGGATGGCCATCTGTCGGGGATGCTTTGATTTGGATTTCCTGCATGGCAGGGGGTTGGACTGGATGGCCCTTGTGGTCTCTTCCAACTCTACAATTCTATGATTCTCCCTGAAGGAGCAGGTGTAGATCTTAGGAGTACTCCCAGATTCATTTTTGTCACTGAAAACCCAAGTGCACTCCATGACATGGAGTGCCTGGCACCAGCTCATGTACCAGCTACAGGCTTTCCTAGATAAAATAATTTAGCCACAATAGTCCACACACTGGTAACTTCCTAATTAAACTACTGCAGTGTGCCATACATATCCTTGAAGATGACACAGAAGTTACAGGTAGTGCAAAATGCACCAGAGGTACTGTTGACTGAAATACTGTATAAGGTGCATCTAGGTAAAGGTAAAGGTTTTCTGCTTTGAAATAGTTGTCAAGTCATGTCTGAATGTAAGGTGTGGTGCTAATCTCAATTATTAAGCTGAAGAGCCAGCATTGTTAAAGATGACTCTATGATCATGTGACCAGCATGACTGCAGAGAACGCTGTTACCTTCCCACCAAACGTATACCTATTTATCTACTTGCATTTTAACATGTTTTCAAACTGCTAGGTTGGCAGAAGCTGGGACTAGTGATGGGAGCTCATTCCATCATGGAGCACTTGGGCCTTGAACTGCCAACCTGCCCATCTTGCAATTATCAGAGTCAGTGTCTTAACCACTGGGCCACTGCATCCTATAAATGCATCTACACTGTGGAAATAATGCAGTTTGATACCACTTTAACGGCCATGGCTCCATCCCACAGAATCCTGGAATTTGTAGCTTTGTGAGGTGCCAGCACTCTTTGGAAGAGAGGGCAAACTACAAATCCCAGGATTCCATAGGATGGAGCTACAGCACTTAAAGTAGTGTCAAACTACATTATTTCTGCATTGTAGCACCAGTCTTAAAAGTATTGCACCAGCTGATAAGTTGCTTCTGCTTTCAGTTCAAGTTGCTTGTGGTGACATGTAAAGCACTAAATGTTTGGGGTGGTGGTGGTAATGTATTTCAAGTCTAAGTGTACATGGTTTTAAATTGTTGTAGTCTTTAAAGTGGTTTAACTGCTGTTTTAAAAGTGTTTTTAACTTTTACTATCTTTGGGCCCTTTGTGATGCCCTTGTCACGTGCTAGGGTTGCCAGTGATGCTTTCAAGGTAGTGGAAACATCCTTAAGATAAATATACCTGGAAGTAAATGGCATATATAAATATGTCTAAGCTTCAGGACTATATCTATTTCAGTCTGCTGGTGTCATACCTTCGTGAAGCATGCTAATGATCTACTAGATTTGATGCAAATTGAAATTTCAAACAAGTTCTTCTAATTTGAAATTAAAACAGTGCCTGAAAGAAGAAGTTGTTCTCTTTGTGAACTGGACAATTTGGATCTCCTCCCACCCTGCAAAATTCTTCTTCTGTTGCATCATTATGCATCACCACTTTATGAAACCAGTTTCCCATTCATCCACAATGCAATGTGCTGGCTTTAAAAGATGGTCCTGTGTGTGGCCATAGTCTCCCCTATTGGAAATGGTCACTGGAACAGCCATTGGAATATCCTAGAATAGCCACAAGAACATTGTCTGGAAGTCTCTGCTGTTCAAGTACACCAGGTGGACCTTTACACTCTACTGGTGCTCAACAAGAGCTCTCTGCCTTTGTATAAGAAAGGTGTTGGCTAGTTGGACTGATCCCTGACTGACCATACTTCCCATCAACAGTAGAATTACTCTCACCCTAGGTAGATTCATTTAGAGCAGTGGTTCCCAAACTGTTGTCTTCCAGATGTTTCAGCTCCCATATTTCCTGACTGTTGGCTAAATTGGCTGGGGCTTTTGAGAGCTGAAGTCCAAAACACGTAGAGGACTAAAGTTCAGGAATCACTGATATAGAGGGTCATTTGATGTTGTAACATTCATGCACAGTCCAATTTTAATAACTATGTAAGTATTGTAACAACATCATAACTAGCTATGTAATCCCTGGTTGGCTGGGACAATCTGAGGGAGGGGGGACAGAGATAAGAATGGCACCAAAGCAACAGTATAACAGCCACCAAATTATATGAACAGTTGTGAATCACCATGAACCACTAATACAAATAAGGGGTTTTGTTGGGGTAATTTCTCCCCCCCCCACCTTTCAGGTATAAAATAAACCATGAGGACAAGAAGCTGAACCCTAAGTTGTTTTCCATTGTTACTCACAACACAGTAAGAAACAAAAGAAGAGGCAAAGAGTGGCATTATATTTAGCCTCATCAGACTTTTAATTATTTTGTTCAGAACAGCTGCTCCTACTGCTCCAACATTACACATCACAAATGTGAAAGTTCCCTTCATTTTGAAGTGATTTACTGAGCAGATCTGTTTGAAGAACTGAAACACAAGTCCTCTTTGGCTTTGTGGACCTGTGGTCCTTTGAATCCCAGCAAAAAGATATAAAGTTTTTTTTTTAAACCCTGCTTTTTATCAAGTCCACATCTTGGTACATCTAACTTAGTACTACCAAGGTGGACCCAACAGTGACATTCCAGGATTTTGGAAAGGTGTCTTTCTCAGGCCTACCTGAATACACTGGGGATTGAACCTAGGACTTTTTATATGTAGTTCAGGTACTTTATCACTGGACTATAGTGGTCTGCAGCTCTTCCTAACAATGACAGCAATTTAAGGTGAACATTAAGAAAAAACTTGAATGGGTAGCTTGATGTCTGTTAACCTCAATGATATTCTCCTGCTCAGCAACACATCCACTACCACCCCATTCCAAGTTATAAATGCTGATGGATTTATGAAGAATGCGAAGTGGATGAGCTGAATTTGAAAAGTCATTTTTGGGAGAGAGGTAGGAAAATCCAGATTCTTAAAAGCTGAACTAGTATGGCCTTTTAAAAAAAAGCAAATTCTTTCTACATCTCACCCCACCTAGGGATGCCATAACCCGGCTGCGCCCGTGATTGTAACATTTTTTGCGGTTTGGCATGGTCACGGTCCGGTTCACTCTAAATCTTGGGTTTGGGCCCGGCCGGCAGCCATCGCGCCTAAAGGGAACACTTGTCCCCTTGAGGCTGGCTGGCCAATGGCACAGCAGCTGTGGGGGAGCTGTTTCCAGCCCCACTCTGCCATTGGCCAGCCTCAAGGAGGAGGTGGACCCTTGGAGGAGGAGGAGGAGGAAGAGGAGTGAGACTCTGGGCCAGCTAGGGGGAGGGAAAAGCACCCTTTCTTAGTGCATGGTGAGGAGGAGGGGGGGAACAGGAGGAGGAGGAGGTAGGTGCCCATTTTCAAAGGTTTTTCCCCGCCAAAGTGCACTTTCTGTGTAGAGTAGAGGCTCGGTGAAGAAGCATGGGACATCGGATTGGGGACAAAAGCTCCTCGCCTTGTCTCCTCCCTCCCTCCTTCGCTCCCTCCCTCCCTAGTTCCCTACTTACCTTTCCTGCTTGGGTCAGGCTTCTCCCTTTGGCTTGAGGAAAATGAAGCTGCCAAGGAGAGGCCTGGGGCTGTCCTCTGTAGCCGTTGAGTCCTCGCCTTCCCTGCTTCCTTCCCTTCCCTTCAAAGAGAGCCCTTTGGAGGAAAGGGGAGGTCTGGGAAGAGAAGGACCGGGCTATTGCCCAGGTCTCTCCTCTCCTTTCCTGCCTCCCTTCCCTTCAAAGAGCTCCAAAGAGCCCTTTGGAGGAAAGGGGAGGTTCGGGAAGAGGAGAGTGGCCTCAGAGGACAGGCATGGGCCGAGCACACAAGCCCCTCTGAGGAGCCTGTGTCCTCGGTCTAGGCTTGTCCTCCGCTGCCCAGGCTTCTCCTTTCTGGGGATTTCCTCTCCCCCGAAGGGGTTGGGGGGAAGGAAAGTGAAGCTGGGAGGGAGAGGCTTGGATCTGCTTAAAAAAAAAAAAAGTGTCCTACATTTGAAAATGTTGTCCTACATTTGTCCCGGTTTGGAGGTCCTGACTTATGGCAACCCTAACCCCACCTAAATAAGAATATAATCATATTCCAGTTGGATATGTTCATTTATTTTCCTCCTGAAAACAATTCTGTGCTTCTAGACAGACCTTGTGTTAGATTATTTAGAAGGACTTCTGTCCCGCCCCCGCCCCGCCCCCCCCATCTTCACTGGCTACTGGTTTATTTGCAGGCCCAATTCAAAGTGATTGACATGACCTCTAAACCTTATATAGCTTGGGTCCAGACTGTTTGAAAGACTATAAACCCAAATAGACAGGCCAAAAGAAAGCTGCTTCAGGTCATTTTGGAGGTATGCTGTTTAAATGATGCATGCATCCTAAGAGACCAAAAGCTGTGGCAAAGCCATGCTACAGTCTTAAGGACTGGAGTGCAGCTTTGGCGCAGCTTCTGGCCTCTTAAGATACCTGTGTCATTTAAACAGCATACCTCCAAAGTGACCTGAAGCTGCTTTCTTTTGGCCTGTCTGTACTGGTCCCAAGTTTCATTAGATGGGTCTGCCCAGATTTCAAAGGCCCTCTCACACTGCACATTTAGAATACTATGGTTCTACTTTAACTGTCATGGTAACATCCTATAGAACCCTGGGATTTGCATTTTACGGAAGGACTTTTGGAATTCTCAGCCAGAGAGCACCAGGGCCTGACCAAACTGTATATCCCAGGATTCCAAAGGATGCCATCATGGGAGTTAAAGTGGGATCATAGTGCTATTATGATATCGTGTGAAGGGGAGGCCCATCTCTTGGACCTACTACACTTACAGGCACATATGGTAAGAACGCAACAGAGGGTCCTGTCAGCTGCTACTACCAGATAACAGAACTCTCTTCTAAGGAGAGACCAGCCTGGCTCCCTTCCACATGTCCTTCTGCCAGAAGGCAAATATTTGTTATCGAGGCAGACTGAAATAGGGTCTTACAATAGAGATGTTGTGCTTTTTTATTTTAAAAAATGGCCTGATTACTTTTAACATTTGTGTGTACATGTGTGCGCGTTGCTTTAATATGACTGGCATCACTGCATTTCACTAGGATAACCTACTGTGTTTTTAGTTCTGAATCATGCTTGAGGTGCTTTAAGTCCCACCACTGGGAGAAAGGAGGGCTATAAATCAAATAAATGTATAAACATGCAAAGGGCTTTTGCAGCACCTTTGAGACTAACTGTGAAAGAAGTTGTAGTATGAGCTTTTTAGACTCAGGCCTGTTACAGACTGCCAAAATAAAGCTGTTTCGGGTCTCTTTGGAGGTATGCTATTTAAATGATGCATGGGTCCTAAGAGTCCAGAGGTCGCACCAAAGCCACACTCCATTCCTAAGCACTGGAGTGCAGCTTTGGTGCAGCTTCTGGATTCTTCGGATGCATGCATCATTTAAACAGCATACCTCCAAAGAGACCCAAAGCATCTTTATTTTTTTTAACATTTACATGAAGCCGCTGGGAGAGATCATCCGGAGATACGGGGTGCGGTGTTATCAATATGCCCATGACACCCAAATTAACTTCTCTATGTCTCCGACTGCTGCAGTGATTAGGGATGGCATCTCTCCTCTGAATGCCTGCCTTGAGTCTGTAATGGGCTGGATGAGGGGAAACAAACTCAAGCTGAATCCAGAGAAAATGGAGGTACTCATGATAGGCACCCCAAGTTCAGACAAGGAAATTTGCCACCCAGTCCTGGACGGGGTCACACTTCCCCTAAAGAACAAAGTTCACAGTTTGGGAGTACTCCTGGACTCATCCCTACAGTTATCATCTCAAGTAGATGCAATGGCCAGGAGTGCTTGGTGCCAGCTTCGGCTGATACGCCAACTGCGCCCCTGTCTGGACCGAAAGGACCTTGAAACTGTAGTACACGCACTGGTAACCTCTCGTTTAGATTACTGTAATGCGCTCTACATGGGACTACCTTTGTACCAAGTTCAGAAGCTTCAGCTAGACCAAAATGCCGCTGCCAGGTTGGTCACTGGTACCTCAAGGTCAGACCACATAACACCTGTACTAAAATTCTTACACTGGCTGCCAATTAGCTTCCAGGCGCAATACAAAGTGTTAGTGATCACCTTTAAAGCCCTATATGGCTTGGGCCCGAGTTACTTAAGGGAACGCCTCTCCCGACATAATCCGCTCCACACTCTCAGAACATCTGGGAAGAACCTACTTGAACACCCCAAGGTGAGATTAACACCTACTCACCAGAGAGCATTCTTGGCTAGGGTCCCAACAATTTGGAACAACCTTCCAGAAGAGCTTAGACTCATTCCCACCTTGGACGCCTTCAAAAAAGCACTGAAAACATACCTCTTCCGGCAAGCATACCCTCCTGATCTTTTGTAGATTCAACAAGTTCGCTACCTCCCGATCAGGAGTCTACCCCAGGCTGTGATAAATTTTTATATTGTACCAATTGTTTTTAGATGAGATATGTTTATATTGTGATTTTAAATAACTGTTATTAGTATCATTGTGTTTGTATAATTCTGTTGTAATCCCGCCTCGATCCATTGGGAGAGGCGGGACAATATAAATAAAACTCATCATTATCATCATCATCATCATCATCATCATCATCATCATTTTGGCAGTCTGTAACAAGCCTCAGTTTATCTGAGTCTGTGAAAGGCCATGCTACAATTTCTTTTGCACAGTGTCTGTCAAAGGTGGTGTGAGATCAACTTCTTTCACACAGTTAAGTCTCAAAGGTACTGCAAAATCTCTTTGGATACTTATATTCTAGACTAACACGGCTACATCTCTGAAGTGTATAAATAAATACAGATATAATTTTGCATCTGAATTTCTGGGCCATTCTGTACTTTACTGACTCTTTTTGTAGCTTGTTTTGCTAACAACTACCAACTGATCTGATCAGTATCCTAGTTTGCTAGCCCTATCCTGTATGATGGTATGATGAAGCAAGTATGTTTAAAGGAAAGCACTCTGAAAGCAAAGCACAGCTTTGCTTAAGATTGGATTCTCCTCTTTTTCAAAGGGATTGTAGAATAGATGCATCTGATTAATATTCTTAGGGAATTAGGAGCTGTCTGTCGGGGCACTCAGGGAAGTCTTTGGAAAAGTGCAGCCAGATGGGGCACAGCTAAAGGGCACAGGGAAAGAGATCACATTTCCCTCATTTGAAATAGTTGTGGGTGACAAGATCTCTGAATCTGGTTTAGATCTCCCCCTGTCCTTTATACAGTCATGGTACAAGCTGTCTTACTTGAGACAGGCAGATTCTTCTCACACCAATGTTATTTCCCCCACCTCTGATGACATGTTTTTCTTTATAGCACAGCAAGGAAACTCATGTCTTAGCATGACTCATGACTGACTCTTGGCAGCTTCCCAAGATCTTGGCCAGATGTCTCTCTCTCAACCTTGATGCTCCAGATCCTTGTAGCTAGTGAAACTGAGGATTGGATCTAGGACCTAGGGTGAAAATAATCTTCTATGAGAAATAATCTCTCTCCATTGCTTGTTGCTGTTATGTGTCTTTAGAGGGACTCCAGTTTATGTTTATCCTATCATTAGGGTTTTCATGGCAATGTTTATTCAGAGGGTTTTGCGTTGTGTTCCTCTCAGGCTGAGAGAGTGTGCCTTGCCCATGGTCAACCACTGGGTTTTGATGCCTGAGCAGAGATCTGAACCGTGAACTTCGAGACTCCTAATTCAGTACTAAAACTTACAACATCACATTGATTCTCCTCCAGTGCATTGCTTAACCAATGACAAAGGCAACAGGTGCAAGATGTTGCAGTAAACTTCAAGTTGGTTAAAAAGAAACATGTTCCCCAAATCTAAGGGTGGGAAGGAATGGAACAAACTTTTGTGTGAAAACAAGTTTTGTGTGTGTGTGAAAGAAGATTGTGTAGATAACAATCCGGAAAGCTCCTAATAGGAAATGCTATAGTTTCCCGCAGTTCAGTTAGATCACCCAACCTGTGCTTAATCCTCAATGTCAGTAAAAATATTTCTTTCTTAAAGTATATCTAGACCAAGTCTTTAAAGAGAAGTAACCCTCATTCCTTATTTTACAGATAAGTAACTGAGCTGGTGTCAGCAGTGTCCTGAAGTTTGTCAAACAGGAACATGAATTGGAATATGAATCCATGTCTGACTAAAACCCAGATCTATTCACTGAATCACACTGGCTATGACTAGTATAGCATTCATAAAGTCATCCCTTTCCATGAACTAGTCTGTCCATATTGATACTCTGTTAAAACTATATAGACAAGAAGGAATGCATATCTTCTGCTATACCCTAGCATCTCTAATATTAAAAGTTACACCCTTTAGTTTGGATGCTCTGCTTTCTGTATTCACAGCCTTTTATTCTTGTTTAATTCCTTGTTCCACCTATTAACATGTACTGAAAGATATATGGTGCATCTACACTGTAGAAATAATGCAGTTAAACACCATTTTAACTGCCATGTCTCTAGCCTACAGAATCCTGGGACCTATAGTTTTGTGAGGCACCAGCACTCTTTGGAAGAGAAAGCTAAAGACCTTGTAAAAATACAAATACAAAAATACAAATACCAGTATTATGTAAGATGCAGCTATAGCACTTAAAGAGGTGTCAAACTGCATTATTTCTACAGTGTAGATGAACTCATTAAGAAACTCATCCTTAAATAATTTTAAAACTAAACTTGGTTGTAAGAAATCCCCCTTTACAAAAGCCGAGTTAGCTCTGGTTGTCTCCTTCTGAATGCACTCATCAATATCACTTTACAAGGAGGTAACAAATGGGTTCTTGAACAGAAACAGAGTGGTTCCTATTGGGAAAAGGGATCAGGCAAGGCTGCATCCTATCACCCCACTTGTTTAACTTATATGCTGAAAACATAATAAGAAAAGTAGAATTAGAATCAGAAAGAGGAGATGATAGGAGGAAGAAACATTAACAACCTAAGATTTGTGGACGACACCATAATATTATCAGAAAACATTCAGGAATTGGAACCATTAATAAGGAAGGTCAAAGATGAAAGTGCAAAGGCAGGTCTGATGCTGAACATAAAGATAACAGAAGAAATACACAAATTCAGTCTAGACAACGAGGAAATTGAAATAGTTAAAGAATTCCCATATCTAAGATCAAATATTGACCAGAATGGAGACTGCAGTCAATAAATAAGAAGACTAGGAATGGAAAGGGCAGATATGAAAGAACTGGAAACGATACTGAAGAGCACTGACATACAACTGAGCACTAAAGTCAGAATCGTTCAGGCCAATATTCCCAATTACTCTGTATGAATGTGACAGCTGGACAGTGAAGGAAACAGACAGAAAGAAAATCAACTAATTCGAAATGTGGTGCTGGAGAAGAGTATTTAGGATATCAGAGACAGCCAAGAAGACAAACAAATGAGTTCTTGAACAGATCAGACATGCACTCTCTTTGGAAGCAAAGATGATCAAGTTGAGACTATTGTACTTTGGCCACATAATGAGAAGGCATGGATCACTAGAAAAAAAGATAATACTAGGGGGGGGGGTTGAAGAAAGAGCGAAAGACCACAAACCAGATGGATAGGCTCAATTGGGGGTTGTGGGCAAGGGCTTGCAGGATCTGGGCAGGGCAGTGGAAGATAGGGATTCTTGGAGATGTCTCATCCACAGGGTTGCCATGAGTCAGAACTGACTCAAGGGCATCTAACAACAACAAGGGTTTTACATACGTTCATTACAGGTGTGCAGTAGAAAGCATGGCTGAGACCATCTTCTGTATCAAACCACTCATAACCAGTTTAGTTACAGTGTGTTTAAGGGTGTATGTTTAAATGATTTTAATTATGTACCTTGTGGACTGGAACATAATCTAGGGGAGATTCTCAAGACTGATTAATGTGGATTAATTACCTTTTAATGAACTTTTAACCCTCTTTTGTAGCACAACTGAAGTGGCTAATAAAGGCTGATGAAAACCTTTAATCCCCCTTCACTCCCTGTCCCTCTCTCTCTCATTCACTCAGAGAGGTAACTTTAGTGATGGACTATATGTGGAATGGAGATTGTTGACTTGAATGAATGTGTGAATTCAGCATTTAACATTGTAGGTTATTATTTTTGGTCCTCAGTATCTTTTCTCAATCCAAAGTGTGGCTTTAGGCCAGTGACAGTTGGTAGTTCTCTGGCAGTGATTCCATGCCATGTTTTAGTATGAACTTTAAAAAAGCTATCCCTAAATGTCACCCACAGTGTCAAGCTCTATCCACCAAATAGTTTCAGCACCCTGGACAAGTTCTTTAAAATTTTAACTGAATCCCAGAATGGATTCATTGTGTTCACTTCCTCTGTGTTCATGTAATGCAGCGGGTTCTATAAACTGCTGATAGTTACTCCATCTGACCAGCAACTTTCTCTCAGCTAGGCTGGAGACAAGTGTTGACAACCGAAACCCTTGGCCAAAGAGTTTTTGTGGTATCTTCCTATCCAGGTTGACAGCTCAGTCCAGCTCCATGTCCTACTCTGGAGATAGAGTCAGGCTAATATCTTAGCCCAAACCCAACAAGTGCATCCCTGACATGGAAGCCACAAACAGCCACTGAGAAAAGTAGGATAAACATTAGGGATGGTAGAATTGAAAGACATAACCTGGCTGGTCTGGAAAATCAGTATGCAAAGGGATCTTGTAGCACCTTTGAGTCTAACTGAAAGAAGTTAGCATCAGCTTTGGGAGACTTGAGCATACTTCCTCAGATGCATGTTTAGGGATGGATGAATCTTCCAGCTGTGTCTTCTTTTCCATTAAGACTATTTAAAAGAAACTCCAGCAAGTCTGTATGTATGTACAGTGGGCACTTGGTCTCTGCTGGGTTTTGGTTCCAGGACCCCCCCCCATGGATACCAAACTCTGTCGAAGCTCAGGTCCCATTAAATACAATGGATGAAAAATGGTGTCTCTTCTATACAACGGCACAATCAAGGCTTGCTTTTTAGAATTTATCTATTTTGGATTTTTTTTCAAACTGTGAATGCTTGAATCCATGGATTTATAAGGAGGGCTGACTGTATGTGTATATGCATGCCTATGTAGATGTATGTATGTATGTGTATGTGTGTGCATATAGGCTTTTTAACAAGAATGCTTTTAAAGGACCAGCTTGGGCATTATATTGTTTGAAAGTGGTTTAAACAGTTTTTATCTTTTAAAATTATATTTTATTCTTTTAATAAGTAATCCATTTTAATATTCTAATTAATTTAATTCAGTTTTAGTGGTACCACTTTTCTATGTT
Organism: Sceloporus undulatus; assembly: GCF_019175285.1. Lineage (NCBI taxonomy): Eukaryota > Metazoa > Chordata > Lepidosauria > Squamata > Phrynosomatidae > Sceloporus > Sceloporus undulatus. Next base: position 182,639,311 of record NC_056523.1, on the reverse strand, counting down.
TTTAAATGTACTGTTCTTTTAATATCGTAAGCCGCTCTAAAGAGCAGGAAACAAATAGCAGCAGCAACAACAACAACAACAATAAATGCAGATATATCTCTCTCTCTCTCTCTGTCTTTATATATATTAGCCCTATCCTAGTGGGGTCCTCTCTTCCACTGACAGAGGAGCAACTAGAACTCAGGGCTTTAGGCAATCCCTTTCAGCCAGTGTTTGGTGATGGAACCCCTCAGCCCACAAACTTACCGTGGCGAAGGAGACAGGCTTGAGAACCTCGGGCTTATTCGGAACAGAAGTGGGCAAAAGTGCCTTCAGTTGTCTTCCAACATCCTCCCAGGGCGGCGGGACCTTTCAGCACCAGGGGCTCTGAACAGCTCCCTTCCTCCTTTCCCTGCCCAATTCACTCTTGCGCTTTGCCTCGGCCCTTTCGCTCTTGGCTCGCTTTGCTCAGGCTGGAGATGGAGCAAATAGTTTTCCTCTAGCACCCTGTCAAGGGCTCCTTGTTCCTTTCCTTTCCTCTCCAGGATGTCAGCCCCCTTAGGAGGAGGAGAAGAAATAGGCAAGTCCCCGACGGACCAGGCACTGCAAGTTCTCTGGGCAGCTCTTTTCTGCTTCTGGCCCCCTCCTCCTTGGGACCCCGACACTTTTGAGAGCTTTCTAGTGATGGCTATTTCTGCTTGGCTGAATCGGCTTGGAGAGCTCCTCCCATCTGGGGAAAGAAGGGTGGGGGGGGGAGGAAGGCCAGGCTAGGCAGAAGTGGTCTCTGGTGGCATCGAAAGAGTCCCTTGATTTTCTAGTTTCCAGCAGTGGTTTAAGCAACTCTGGAGATCAGGGTTCGAGTCCCCCCTTCAGCATAAAAACCCACTGGATGACCTTGGGAAAGTCACACTCTCTCGGCGTCAGAGGATGGCAATGGCAAACCCACTCTGAAGAAAACCCTATTGCCTTTAGGGTTGCCATAAGTCAAAAATGACCTGGAGGCACACCACAACAGAACCACGACTATTTCTTGGTTCCTGAAACATAGGAAATTTATTGCTTTAACTTTCTAGAAAAGAGTGGCTGAGTGTTCCACTTTAGTGTTTCAGGTACAGCAGATGGGGGGGGGGGGGGAGAAAGGCTGCACATGCAGGAAGGCATACACTACACAGTTGCTCTGTAGCAAAACAGCAGTGTTCAGAATAATCTTGTTCAGCCCTGATTCGTCTCTCTCTCTCTTTCTCTCTCTCTCTTTCTCTTTATCCCCCTTTTTCCCTACAACTGGGACCCAAAGCGGCTTACAAATTTCAAAAGATACAATTAAAACATACAAAAAGGGGTTTTAAAATAGAATTAAACTCGCAGAGTATTAAAATAATCGTCTCACCATCCCTTTCTCTGTTACCTTGGCAGCCAATGGGTTATGGGTAAAACAACTAGCAAAACAATGTTATAACATTGGCCTAAAGTTATTATTAGTTATGATTAGAGTAGGATTGAATCAGCTGGATATACCTTAACGGCACCATATCCTGTCTGATCTTGGAAGCTGAGCAGGGTCAGCCCTAGTTAGTATTTGGATGGGAGACTGTAAATGAATACCAGAGGCTGTAGCTCTATTTCAGAGAAAGGAATTAACTATACTTCCTCTGAATTTTTCTCGTGTAGAAAAACTCTGTGAAATTCATGGAGTCAACATAAGTCAACAGGCAACTTAAAGACACTCTCTCTCTCTCTCTCTCTCTCTCACACACACACACACACACACACACACACATGTTAACTCACTATTCATCAGTGGATTTAATGGGTTTACTCTAGACAGCACCAACCAACAGCATCCCAACTATTTTCTTACTCAACACAACAGTGAAGAAAGTAAAAGAGTTGAGGGCCAGTGGTGGTTGATTCCCATGCCAGTGGCACAGTGAGCCTGCTCTGAGCAATCCTGCATGCTGAACTCAATTCCCAAAATAGGTTCAGCACCTTGAACAGCTCCTTTAAGACTGAAACTAAAACCCAGAGTGGATAAATCTGGCGGGAATTCATGGTCCCACTCACATAGGAGCCATCAATGGTGTTTATGTGTCAGGACCAAAGCAACATGCCAGGCCAGGTCTAGCCTGGGATTTTCATGAGCTGGATTCTGTACTATCCTGTAAAAACTTCTGTGCCCTTGGTGTGTATTTGTGGAGCTTCAAAATACATGCCGGAGCCAATTGTAATATGCACAGAAACAGAGAAAGGGGGAAACAAACACACAGCATGCCATTCCATCTCACACTGCTTGAACAGAACACAGAGCCTGAAATGACACAGACTCCAGCTACAAGCAGTCCTAGTCAGATGAAAGCCAGTGGGGCCTAGTGCTCAATGTCGGGTCAGGACTTGGGAAATCAAGGTTCTAGCCCATATTGAGCCCCAAAGCTCACTGGGTCACCTTGGGCCGGTCACCTTCTCTCAGCCAGGCCTACCTCACAGGGTAGGATTGCTGTGAGGATAAAGTGAGATGACAGCTCACAGTGCCTCCTTGAACTAATTTGGGGGGAAATAGTGTGTAACTAAGAGCCCAGTGTGGTGTAGTGGTTTGAACACTGGAGTAGGACTCTAGAGAACAGGGTCTGAAGCCCTGCTGGGCCATGGAAATCCATGGACAAATCACATGCTCTCAGCCTCAGGGGATGGCAATGGCCAATCTTTTCTGAATAAATCTTGCCAAGAAAACTCCATGATACCTTTGTCCGAGGGTCACCATAAGCCAGAAAGGACTTGAAGGCCCACAAGAATAATTAGTGGCCCTGGCCCAAGCCACCAACCTCCTGTTTATATAGATATGTTTAGACTGATATGGGGTTGAGGGGGAGGTATAGTGGTTTGTAGGGTGTAGTGGTTTGAGGGGGGGGGGTAGCAGTTTGGGCGCTGGACTCTGGAGCGACTCTAGAGACCAGGGTTTGAATCCCAGCTGGACCATGAAATCCACTGGGGGACCTTGGGCAAGTCACACTCTCTCAGCCTCAAAGGAAGGAAAAGGCAAACTTCAACTAAACAAACCTTGTTTTAAAAAAAATGTTGGAAGATTTTTGCACATTCTCTTTCCCTCTCCTTAGATAGATAGGGATTTCCTGCATGCTAACTCTCCTCTTTCTCTCTCTCCTGTGTCTTAGATTACTTCCTCTTTGGGACTAACAAGCATTCTCTCAAAAGATTTTCTCCTGAATGGCTGGTCCTCCCTCTTCCTCCTCTCTCAACTTTCTTTGGAAATATGGTGCGATAAACAGTTCTTTTCCACTAGCTAGCTTAGGCTATAGCTTCTAGATCAACATAGATTAAACCCATTAGTAAACATTTGCTTTCAACTACCAAATACGTCTTTATTGTTGCTGTTGTTTTTTGGAGCATCAGTGTCAGGTGTTAGGGAAGGGTCTTAGTTAGAGAAGAGCCCATTTCTGCTAATCTGCTCATTTAAAGCTGGACCTTAACAAGTTTGGCTTTGACATTTTGCATATTCAATTTTTTTTGTTTCCTTAGCAAAGCCTTGGGAAGCTTAAAATTGCCCCACAAAACCAAAGCCAAGCTGGGTTCTGCTGAGGATCGTGATAAATCAGAAAGGTCTTGAAGGCACACAGCAACCATTTGTCACTCTAACTCCATCTGAGGGCAATTGCTGGTTGGGGTACACCCCCCCCCCCAAAAAGGCCCCACATGCCAACACCAAGCTCCCCTGGAGTCACTCGTCATCTTCTCCCCGGATTACCAGCCACCCTCATTAATTCCTTAGGCGAGGGAAGCGGGTGATGCTGGGGCCAGTCTGGTGTCCCATCTCCAGCGCTGGAGGATGGCAGGCGGCTGGGGGAGGAAGGGTGCAGAGAACAGATTGGGAGCCCCCTCAGTCTGCCTGTTGAGGCCTTCGCTCGACAGATGGCCCCAACAGGTTGATAGAAAGGGGGGGGTGTAGGGTTGGGTTTCCCTCCCCCTCTCCTTTAACAACAAAAGGGGGGGTGCACAGAAACTGGAGCCCCAGCATCCAATGAGACCAAGCTGGCCCTTGGGAGGTAGGCTTATGGGTGGAGGGGGACATGGCTACAACTCTTCCTCCCTGCCAGGGATGTAGCCGGGGGGGGGGTTTCTGGGTCCGGACCCCCCCCCTCCATTAGAAAAATGAATGGTGCATGCTGCTGCGCTGCTGTGTCCAAGCCCCATTATAATGGTGGCACTTACTCTGGACCCCCCCTTCCTAAAATGCTGGCTACGTCCCTGTCCCTGCGATGGGGCTTTGGGTGACTTTGGTTGATGCCAGGAGAAGAGATCCCACCTGAACATTAGGAAGAAAGTCCTGATAGTAAAAAAATGTTCCACAGTGGAACACACTCCCTCCGCGGTGGTCTCGCCTTCCTTGGGGGTCTTTAAACAGATGGCCATCTGTTGGGATACTTTGATTGAGAGTTCCTGCATGGCAGGATGGGGTTGGACTGGATGGCCCTTGTGACCCTCCTTCCAACTGTCTTGGCTTTCTGGGGGAGGGCGCCAAGCCTGCACACCCACACCTGCTCCAAAAGATGCCAGAAGGATCCACAATTATTATCATCATCATTATTATTCTGTTTATTTATATTCCACCTTCCTTCCAGTACAGGGATGCAAGGTGGCTTAATGCTTAATTTAATATAGTAGTAGTAGCAGTAGTTGTTGTTGTTTTTCATTTGTTATGACTCTGAAATCAGGAGTTCCTCTTCGGCAAGGCATTAATTTTGACCACTGCATTTTCCCCACTAAGTTCAACAGAGCCAGCCAGCATGATGGCCCCTAGCGCTTTGATTCAGTTAATGCAATGCCGCTTCAATGATGGGACAATAGCGCTGTGATCTGAAAGCCTTTCACAGGATCACAGTCAAAGATGGGATAAAGACAGGGGAGTGATCCCATCCTGATCCCATCTCCATGGGATCATCTCCACTGAAACTAGGGTTTGAATCCCTGCTCAGCCATAGGAAACCCACCTTGGGCAAGTCACACTCTCTCAGCCTCAGGAGAAGGCCATGGCCAAAATTTTTTTTAAAAAGCACCCTCTGAAGAAATCTTGCCAAGAGAAACCCACAATAGTAAGGGCTGTTCAACAGGGGAACACACTCCCTCGAAGGGTGGTGGAGTCTCCCTCCTTCAAGGTCTTTAAGCAGAGGCTAGATGACCGTCTGTCAATGGTGATGCTTTGATTGAGAGTTCCTGCATGGCAGAATGGGGTTGGACTGGATGGCCCTTGGGGTTTCTTCCAACTCTACCATTCTATGATAGGATCGCCGTAAGTCGAAAATGCTTTGAACCATGCACATAACACATGGTACATTTGGAAACAAGGAGTTCCTCTTTGGCAAGTCGTTCACTTTGATCGCTGCAGGAAGGCTGCTCCAAGGGACGCCAGAAGGAAGGAGCCACCGCTTTGGACACTGACCCCACTCCTCCAGCAACGCACAGCCCCCTAAAGCTGGCTGACCCACGCTCCCTCCTCCTTTGCACCGACAGGGAATTGAGCAAGGAGAGGGCCACCTATTGTCTTCCCCTCAAAGCCTCGTTTGGCGACTCCACGTGCCGGAGACTAAGCCTATTGTCAAGAGGCCTCACATCTGTCAGAGTTAAGGGGGACTCCCTCCCCCCCTCCGTCCCTCCCCCCCTGCCTCGGGGGACTTTTCATTCAAAATGTTCCCTTTTTGCTGTGCAGCTCCGGCCCTGGCTTTTTCATCACTAACTGGAGAGAGTTCCTCTGAGACTCCCTGAAAGAAAGAAGCTGGCAGCCTGAACTAGACTTCATGCTGCCAACTTCTTTCTTTCAGTTAGTCTCAAAAGTGCTACAAGATCACTCTACGTACTGATTTCACAAACTAACACAGCTATATCCCTTCTTGATTTTTCCAGGCCCACACTTTAGACCAGGCTTTGGACCCCTTGCTCGTTATTTATCCATTTCATTTCATTCTTATTCAGAGACACAGCCATGTTAGTCTGTAGAATCAGTGCACAGAGAGATCTTGTAGCACCTTTGAGCCTAACCGAAAGAAAAAAGTTGGCAGCATCAGCTTTCATAGGCTTCAGGCTACTTCCTCTGATGCACTTCCTCACATGCATCTAAGAAAGTATACTGAAGTCTAGAAAAGCTCATGCCGCCAACTTTTTTTGAGTTAGTTTCAAAGGTGCTACAAGATCACATTTCATTTCCATGGAGATTACCACAAGGGGACAGGATCCAGATGGGATCACTCCCTTGCCCTTATTCCATCTTTGCAATCCCAAGAAAGGCTTTCAGATCACAGTGCTATTGTCCCATCACTGAAGCGGCATTGCATCAATGCAAACTCCCGTTAATGCAAAATGTCAGGCAATGCTGCTTCAATGACAGAACAATAACAGGATATGCATGACACAGTCAATCACACTTTCTGGATGGTATAATAATGTCTGGACAAGAGCGATGTCGTATGAAAATCTTCTCACAATCACACTATGAGAACGGGAAAAGGATGGACAAGGACATTTCTGATAATCTGATGCTTGAGGAGGAACTGCCTGACTTCTCAAACAGGAACACCTTTTCAATGAGGTAAAGAAGATAACGCTGCAACATTTTATTACAAATCTCATATGTCATGGCCAGATTACAGCATAGTGGTTTGAGCGTTGGACTACAACTCTGGAGTCTGGAGTTCGATTTCCATCTCAGCCATGAAACTCATTGGGTGACATTGGTCAAGACACACACTCTCAGCCCCAGAGGATAGCAGTGGCAAACCTCCTCTTAACAAATCTTGCCAAGAAAAGCCAATGCTTTAGGATTGCCAAGAGAAGATTCTACGTTAAGTTTACAAGAGTGACCTGTTTAATTGTTTTTAGGATATATTCCACAGTTAATATAATACACATTCAAGATGGCTAAAGCCTACAGATAATCTCGACAAGAGTAGACCTATGGAATCAGTGGGATTTACTTATTGACATTCCAATCAATAATTGGATTGATGGGTTTACTCTAGTTGGGTCTAACCAATAGGATTCAGGCCTCTACTTGATTGTATACCCTTGTGTTTGTGTGTGTATATATCTCTGTATGTAAACATACTGATAAAGCTCTCTCATTGTGTGTGTTTATACAGATATTGGGGGGGGGGGGGTAGTTAGCCTGATGTAGTTGCTTAGGACTCTGGAGACCAAGGTTTGAATATCCTCTTGGCCATGGAAACCCAAACCTTGGCCAAGACACATTTTCCCAGCCTCAGAGAAAGTTCAAGGCAAAAATCCCTCTGAAGAAGCCCTCACAGTCACCTACATCAGAAACAACCTGAAGGCATACAATAACAATATCTCTGATCTTGGAAGTACAGCATTTTCAGCCCTGGCTAGTATTTGAGTGGGAGATTGCCAATTAATATGAGATTGCCAATTACTTACATACATACACACACACACACACACACATTTCCACACAAATTTGCATGTATATGTCTATAAGTTATATAGATATAAAGACAGATGTGTGTGCGTGCACATAATAAAACAAAACAGATGACAAAAATATAGTCTGTGAGAATATGTGTAAATATCTGTATACATATATGTATGTCTCCAATGTATATAATATATATTAAAGATTTTAGTATTTAATAATAATGATATAGTACATAGAATATGTGGATAGAAAGAGTAAACTAATAACAGTTTAGTTTTTATTTGTACCTGGGTGTTTGCTTGTTTTTAACTGATTTTGTGACCCCATGTTTCCCAATTTGGGGAGAGAGTGTGCATGTTTGTATGAGTTTTTAAACTGTCTATCTACTTACAGTGACCCTATTAATTTCAGAGGGCTTTTCTTAGGCAAGGAATCCTCAGAGGTGGTTTTGCCAGTTCCTTCCTGTGGAATATATCCTAGTCCACAGCACCTTGTATTCATTGGTGTTCTCCATCCAAGTACTAACCAGGGCTGACTCTACTTAGTTTCCAAGATCAGGTGGGATTTGCTGCCTTTGTGGTATTTAGGAAAGAAGGCTATTTAATCAATCAATCAACAAGTTCAACCTATTTTATTCTCTCTTCCCCTCCTCTCCCTTCTTTTTCTGAAAATGCTCACATCCCTCCTAGGTTCCTCTGGGATTTATTGCTCTTAACCCCAGTTTTTGGACACAATCTTCCCTCTCATCTCAGCATCCCCTGGAGTTTCCAGCTCCCTTCTGGGGCAGATTCCCTCCACAGAAGCTCTGGCCCAGAGGCAGCCATCGGTGCCCCACTTGGTGTGCCACATTTGGATCCATTCCAAGGCAGGCTGCCTTCTTTCTCAGGCTGCATTGGCACTGCTTCTCTCCCTCAGGGCCAATCCAGGGGGTGGGAGCCAGGCAAACCTCTCCCATCACACATTCTTCATTCTCTGAAACTAGAAAGCTCTACTCCCCTTTCACTGCACATGCTGCCCAGATTGGATTTGCTCCTGCACATTGTATTTCTCTGGCACCTTCTTAGGAAGCAAAAATCAAAACACAGAAAATGTCCAGGGATCCATCTGTCAACCACCGCCACAGACCCACATTGAAGGGCCGCATTCTCCTCCCTTTTTCTTTCACCCCCTTCTTTTTCCACCCATGGATCCCCTTTGGGACCTTTGAGATGGGACTCCTGGCACCATTCTTCATGTGAAATCCAAACCCACCAATTGGGACCAGGGTTACTGACTCTCCTCTGTTCTTTTGTTCTTTGAAGTGGGGGGGGGGCGTAGAAAGAAGAGAAGAGAAACTTTGCTTTTGACAAGAGCAGAGTTTGTGGCAGTGGTAATTGTATTCCTTTTGTCTGGAAGCAACAGCAGGACAGAGGAGGATGAAGGGCAGGGAGAAGAGGATAAATGAAGGAGCCAGGGGCTGGAGGGTGTCTCTTGGGAGAGTAGGGTCCCACTTTTGGGGGATGTGGATGAGGAGGGTCAGGGATGGACTTCCCACTCCCACAGAATTCCAGTTTCAGCCTGCAAACAGGATATAGATTTTGGGCCCAGTATAAATTGAAGTGTAGTGGTTTTAGAGTTGGATTAGGACTAGAGACCAGGGTTCCATTCTTGGTTCAGCTGTGTAAATCCACTGAATGACCTTGGGCAAGTCACACTTTCTCATCTGCAGAGGATGGCAATGGTAACCCATCTCTGAAGAAACACGCCAAGAAAACTCAATGATAGGTTCAGTGTCTTAAGGTTGACGTAGGTTGGAAATGACTTGAAGGCACACAACAACAATAAACTGAAGTGCCACACTGGGTGGGGTAGGGGAAAAAATGGAAAAACCAATATTCCTGAGCCTGAATGATGATGAATGAAACGTATTTATCATCATCATCAAGGTCTGAACCATATTTGAATCTTATATTGGGTGGTAACCAGAGGGTGCATAAATGTTCACTTACTATGATTCCAACCTTTTGGTTCCCTCTTGTGTCCCATTTACTCAATACAGTTATAGCAAAAATTGCCACAGCTTCCTTATTTGACACTTAGGGTAGCCTTTGGAGATTCCTAGGGCAGAACACTGGCTCCTGGGCCCCATCCAAGTTAATAATAATAATAATAATAATAATAATAATAATAATAATAATAATAATAATATTTATTTATATACCGCCCTATGGCAAACCAATCCGGGCGGTTGACAACAGTAAAATATAAAATATAACAATTAAAAACACTTTATCCCTCCCCCCCCTTAAGACAATATTAAACAGTATAACATATTAAAAACACAACATCAAGCATAAAAACAGCAATTAAAACCCTGATATCCCTCTGTTGATCCTCGACCATCACTGAGATAGGGCCACGGAAGGAATGAGGGAATCAGGGAACCTGGGCTGGGATGGTTAGTCTGGAAAGGCCTGCCGGAAGAGATCCGTCTTGACCGCTTTTTTAAAGCTGTCTAATGATGTTATCTGACGGATCTCATCTGGCAGGTCATTCCAGAGTTTGGGGGCAACAGCAGAGAACGCCCTCTGGGAGGTCGCCGCAAGCCTAGATTTTAAAGGCTGCAGTAAGTTCTTCCCAGAGGACCGGAGAGCGTGGGGAGGATTGTACAGAAGGAGGCGGTCCCTGAGATAGCTTGGACCCAAGCCATTTAGGGCTTTAAAGGTGATAACCAACACCTTGTACTGGGCACGGAAGCTGATAGGCAGCTAGTGGAGGGACCTCAAAACCGGAGTAATGTGGTCCCTCCTAGATGTTCCTGAGACAAGCCTGGCTGCCATGTTTTGAACCAGCTGTAATTTCCGAGTCAAGCACAGGGGTAGCCCCATGTAGAGTGCATTACAGAAGTCAAGGCATGAGGTTACAACCATCTCGAGATCCCTTACTTCCAGAAAAGGGCGCAGCTGGCGTATCAGCCAAAGCTGATAACAGGCACTCCTGACCGTCGCATTTACCTGATTTGTCATCAGGAGCGACGAGTCAAGGAGCACCCCCAGACTGCGAACACAGTCGCTGGAGGAGAGTGTGACCCCATCCAGGACTGGAGGTTGCAACCCAATTCTTGGTTTCGGGGCCGCTACCATGAGCACCTCCGTCTTGTCTGGATTCAGTTTCAATCTGTTTTTCCTCATCCAGCCCATTACCGCCTGAAGACATTCATTGAGAGAAGAGATGCCATCAGAATTCGAGGCCGACGAACGAGATACGGAGAAATAGATTTGGGTGTCATCAGCGTACTGATAACACCCAGCACCATGACTCCGTATTATCTCACCCAGCGGCTTCATATAGATGTTAAATAACATCGGGGACAAAATAGCCCCCTGAGGAACCCCACAAGTGAGGTACCTCTTACTGGAGCTACAGTCCCTGAGTAGCACCCTCTGAGACCTGCCCGAGAGGAAGGACCGGAACCACTGCAAGGCAGTGCCCCCGATACCTAACCCCCTCAGGCGGTCTAAGAGGATGCCGTGATCTATAGTATCGAAAGCCACTGAGAGGTCTAAGAGCACCAACAGGGTCACACTCCCCCTGTCAATGCTCAGACGCAGATCGTCGGTCAAGGCAACCATGGCAGTCTCAACCCCAAAGCCTGTCCTAAAGCCGGTTTGAAATGGGTCTAGATAATCGGTTTCATCCAAGACATGTCTGCTCCAGACATGGATGCCCTACTGCCACAGTTCAAAGATCCCTGATGAGTGTGCATTTTCAGAACAGCTGTGCATTCAAAATAGGTCTACAGAACAGATCTTGCAAACAGCATTCCATAGCTGAGATAAGCATCTGCCAGAGAAAATGGCCTGAGCTGCTCCTACTCCTTCAAACAGCAGTGAGATCTGCTGGAATCAACAGGTGAAGCTTGTCAATGGAAAGGGAGAGAGGAATTTATCATTGTCTATTGTCCACAGATCAGGCTGGTCTTTGGAAGAAAAGGATAGTTAATTGATGGAAACTCCCCTAAGAATGTGTGTATGTGTGTGCTTTCAAGATGTCTGCCAACTTAGGATGTCCTCGTGAATTTCATAGGATTTCCTTAGGCAGAGGTGGTTTTACCAGTTCCTTTCTCTGAAATATAGTTTTCAGCATCTGATATATGTTGGCACTCTCCAAGTATTAACTAATTATGACCCAGATGCACAAAACCACATTATCATGAATGAATTTCTCTTGAGACCACACAAAAGAAACATGAGGATGTTCTGCACAGATTATTTTTGCAACATATGCAAGATCTTCAGCAAGAAAATACAGTATATCCAATGCCTCTTGAGTCCCATTGCATGTTCTTCTTCTCCTAATGGTTCCCGGGAGGCTGTTCCAGAAATATTATGATCTTACACCATCAAAAGAAATATCTATACTCTGTATTTGTTAATGTCTAATTTGTACCCATTAGTTCCCACCTCAGTGGCCTCCTTACTTTGTCATTGCTCCTACAATCCACCCACCCTTGCAGGGTCCTATTGTCCACTGCCTTGTCACATGGGGTGCAGCTGTGCACCTCAATCTATCAGGGGGGGACCCCTCCGGACATCACTCTTTGTCATGCAGAAGAGGCCATAGACACCCCTGCCTCCCCTGCCCCCCCATTCCATGCAGTGTTACAATCACTCAACTTGACAAGCCAAGGCTGAAGCAAGCCAGCAACCCTCACTGGCCAAGGGCAGTCCCCCACAATGATGCAGGGCTCCAGATCAGCTCACACCTGATTCCCTTCCTTTAATTGTATTTTCCCCACCTCCCCATCCAGTGTCATGCTAATCGGAGCCCATTTGCCGCAGCTGCCTGGATTCAATTAGAACTGTCACATAATACCCAGTAATTCTATTTTCCACACAGAATCTCAGGCCCTCTCCTGTGCAGGGCACAGGGCCTGGGTTAAAGGGGAAAAAACAGGCCCAAGATGGAAATTATCCTATGCCCAATATTTGCTTGTGTAATTTGGTTCCATTTGGAGATTTGGAAGGAAATTGGATTAGCCCTCATGGGAGAGAAGTAGTGGAGGAGCACAGAAACCAGCCGGCACACAAAAGTGTTCAGTAATGATTTCTCAGAAGGAAAACTGGAGAGGACTCCTGTACCTTTAAAGGTTGTTTACAAGAGGGAATTTCAGCAGGTGTTGCCTGTCATGAAACCAGGTAATACTCAACACCTGCCAAAATTCCTTGAAATCTATTAAAGGTACAGGAGCTTTGTCCAGTTTTTCCTCTGGGGACCTTGGATCAGTGGGACTGGAAAAGAATTTCATTAAAACTGCTCACTTCACACACTCCAAGACTCCTTGAAAGACAAAGTGTGACCTCCTTGAGAAACTTGCACATTCATCAAGTGTGCAATATATGTATGTGTTCTTGTTGTTGTTGTTGTTGTTGTGTACCTAGAAGTCATTTCTGACTTATGAGACCCTAAGGTGAACCTGTAACAGGGGTTTCTTGACAGGGTTCTTCAGAGGGCGTTTGCTATTGTCATTATCTGAAATTGAGAAAGTGTGACTTGCCCAAGGTCACCTAGTTGGGTTCTGGAACTGAGCAGGGATTTGAACCTTGGTCTCCAGAGTCATAGTCCAATGCTGAAACTGGATTAGAATTGTGCATACTATTAAAAATGCAAATGCAAATGACATTGGAAGACATTTTAAAAACAAAAATACAGATGAAACTTGAATTCTTTCTATTTGGACTGATGGATAAACAATTAGAGTAGAAATACATAAAGATTTTGGGCTGATGAAGATTGTTGAGCTTGATCAAATGGTTAAAATTTCAACTATAATCATGGAAAAATCCTTAACAAGTTTTAAGAAAGACTGGGAACTGTTTATTTCTTTTATGTATGGGATAAATATAATGTTTTTGGTTTTGTTAAGTGAATTAGGTAGACGTAATAATATATATTATGGTTTAGTGGGCTTCCATTAATGATGAATTAGAGGAAAATAATCATCAGTAACAGGGAAGTTACTAGTATGTTAGTTATACATAATGTATGTTTAGTTATGTTTCTTAATTTGATATTGGTGTGTTTTTGTGGTTTATATATCCAAGATAAGTAGATAGACAGATAGCAGTTGTTTATGTTTTTTGTGTTTTTGTGTTTTAATAAAAGTGATATTTAAAAAATGCAAATGGCTAAAATCCCTACAGCTTGGGGAAAATATGCACCAACATGCTAGGATCCGTGTGTGTGTGTGTGTGTGTGTGTGTGTGTACAAATATGCACATATTAAGTCAATGTCAGTGGGGGAAGTGAAGCACATTAAGGAAATCACATAAAGAAACATATACATGATAGAAAAATATATACTGATTGTCATGTGGGAAGAAAGAAACCCAAAGTATCTTAACATATAGAATAGAAATAGAGGTGCAATGTAGAGTAACCCAACACAGAGATGGGGAGCTATTTACATCTCTAGCAATCAAAGAAACCTGTGTTTATGTATAGATTGACCCTATGGCAAAGAGACACAGTGCTCCAGCATCTTTAGTAGTTGTGAAGAAGAAAAGATTTCCACAGGTGCTGCTTGTCAAGCAGAGAGAGAAGACTTACAACTTGTATTATTTAAAAGAGCAGCTGACTATAGTCCCCAATGGGAGGTATGCACAGTCCATGTTCTCATGTCCAGCCCTTATTATCATCATAGCCTCAGGCTCTGTGAGGCCCAAGAGGAGACTGAGCCTTCTAGGGAGATGAAGGGGGAGAGTCAGAGTGTGTTTTAGGGGCTATTGTAGGATTATTTCTCTACATAAACTGACGAAATTGGGAATAATATGATGATGGTGGAGAATTTTGGGTTCAGTACAGACAGCAACTTTGATCAATTATCACACTGGATCAGCAAGAAAATGGGTTCTGTTTAACTGTTGTAAGGACATAAGAAGTGCAAGCCAATGCCAAGACAGTCAGTTTACACCCTTAGTATCACACCTGAGTACATTTCCTGATTCTTCACAACCCACTAATTTATTGATTGATTAATGTCCTACCTTTCTTCCAGCACAGGACCCAAGGAGGCATAGTACAAGTTAAACAAGTACCATTTTTAAAAAAACCTATTAATACAAAAGTTACAAAATTAAACAACAATTCTATTTAAAAAATAAAGTTTAAACAGATTAAAATGCATTTCAAACATTTTTTTTAAAAAAAGAGACAGTCACAAAAGCTCCTTCTGCTACCATAGGTTAAAAGTCAAAGGCCTGTATAACTAAAAAGGTCTTAACTTGCAGTCAGAAAGAAAGCAGAGAGAGCGCTAACTGAGCCTCCTTTGGGAGGGAGTTCCAAAGCCACTGAGATGGGTCTCTCCCACATCTTCACAACATGTGCCGGGGACTAAAAGAAAGTACACCTCCAAATATCTCAAAACACCGGTAGATCATATTGGGAGGGACAGTCTTAATATCATTTAGGGAGAGAAAGGCATGACTACCAACATGGTGTAGTGGTGTCAGCATTGGACTGCGACTTTGGAGACGAGGGTTCAGTTCCCAACTTGGCCTTGGAAAGCCACTGGGTGGCTTTCAATGAGTTACACAATCCCTGAAAACTCTGTGACAGGTTCACCTTTGGGTCGCCATAAGTCAGAAACAACTTGAAGGGTATACAACAAGAGCAAAGGGATAAGACAATACAAGTTTAAGGGTTCTATAGCACTGGCAAAAATATGTATGACCCTGATTTTTTTTAATTGTCATTTTTTTCCTCCAGGTTAGAGGCCCATCTTGAAGCCTTAAGAATCATGTGGCCCACAGGTATTCCATTGTGGCACTAGGCCCCCGTTAACATTTAAAAAAAAACAAAAACCTCAACTCAAAATACTATTTTTGAGTTAGAAAACAGGTTGTAGAGAATTGGCTTTCCTGCTAAATGCTGTGCTCCTCCCAAACAAACCCACACAACCATAAACCAAAGGAAAAAAGTGAGCAGAAGTTATTGTAACCCCATGAAAGAGATTCATTGTATTACAGTGTTCATTTGTCAACAGTAATATGGTCTGTGCTCAGTCCAGAGGACCCAAAATAGTCCTCTGACCGTCAGTGCAGTCCCACCCCTGCTCTAATCTGTATCTTATTTTTTTGTGTGTGTTAAGGATGCCATATCCCGGCGGCTCCCGGGGCAATCACGTTTTTTGAGGAACCGGGCCCGCCCCAGTCCAGTTCCCCCTAGATCCTGGGTTTGAGCCCGGCTTCTGGGCCGGGCCGGGCCCGCTCATGCGGCCATTGCCACGGCCGCTAATGCGGTTGGTGCTGACCGGCCATTCACCTCCTCCTCCTCGGCCGCGCCGCCCTCCTCCTCCTTCCCCTCCTCCTCCTCCTTCTTCTGCGCAGCTGCTGCACCGCCCACAGCACTTGCCCAGGCAGTGGCCAGCAGCAGTGCGCTCTTGCCCGTCTTGCGTGCCCGCGCGTGGGGCTTAAAAAGGAGCGCGCGTCCCTGAAGCTGTCTGGACAATGGCAGAAGAGCGGGGGCTGGCCTGTTTCCAGCCCCAGTCTGCCATTGGCCAGTGAGCTTTGGAGGAGGAGGAGGACCAAGGCCTCTGGCCAGTGGGAGGGAAAAGTGCCATTTCCTGGCATGAAATTCAAGCGATGAGGAGGAGGAGGAGGAGGAGGAGGAGGAAGTAAGAGGAAGAAGAGGAGGAGGAGGAGGAGGAGGAGGAGGAGGAGGTGTGTGCCCATTTATTTCCCTTTCCCTCAAAGTGTCTTTTTTGTGTATTTTTGGTGCTTTTAATGCTTTTTCACGTGTCCTCCATTTTTTAAAAATGTGTCCTACATTTGAAAATGTTGTCCTACATTTGTCCCGGTTTGGAGGTCCTGACTTATGGCAACCCTAGTGTGTGTGCATATATCCATCACTGTGTATGCTACCAGTTTTGTCTAATGATCCCTAAACTAGTCTGTGGTCTCCAGTGCTGATTAAGATTTAGCTACCAATGTGTTCAGCTTTTGTACATGAAAGGGGAGTAGAGCACCATGTTGTCTCTTGCCTCAAGCAGCAAAAATGTGTTGGGCCACCCCTGAGCCTATAGAATTGGAGGCTAACACCTCAGAGGTAAGGAGATTTGGATACGTAATCTGAAAAGGTGGGAGAGGAGGTTGTAGTTGTCCCAAAAAGACCATCAAGCAAGAATGATCAGGAAACAGCTGGGATTGCTGAATCTCCTGCATTGATTTAGAAGCAATCAGTGGCATCAATAGTGGGGTACAGGAGGTGCGGACTGCACCAGGTGACAGCCTGGGGGGAGGGTGAAACCACTGCTCCTCAAACACCTACCCTTTGGCAGAAATGCACCATGGTATTCACCTACTTCCCTTTAAAGGGCTTTAAGATACGGTGGAAGTGGGGTGAAGCTCAGTGGGAGGAGAAAGGAGAGCCCCCCCCATTTTAAAATTCAAATTTTAAAATTTTAAATGTAATTTTTCAGATTGCCTGAGAACCAGAACTGCAGCAGAGGGACCTATCACACAAATGCAGGAATGGAATAGCAGCAGGATTGAGAGCCTATTGACAGATTTTGCCCATCAATGAAAAGGTGCATTACAGTAATGAATGGAATACAACGCAGAAGCAGGACAGACACAACATCGGGTAATAAGTACCTGCCTATGACATTTTGTCCTGTTAAAATTCTACTCTTTAGCCTCATGTGTTAAAGCCCTAGATGGCTTTTGGCAAGCCACTCTCAAGTCTTAGTTCCCCCATCCGCAAGACAATAATAGTGACATGTAGTATAGGGTTGCTGTAAATATTACACCTAGGTAATGTATATGAAACCCTCTTAACCCTTTAACACACAGTACAGATAATGTCAGGTGAATGCGACGATCAGGAGCGCCTGTTATCAGCTTCAGCTGATATGCCAGCTGCGCCTTTTCCTGGAAGTAAAGGATCTAGAAACTGTTGTACGTTCACTGGTAACTTCACGATTTGATTTCTGTAATGCGCTCTACATGGGGCTACCCTTGTGCCTAGTCCGGAAACTTCAACTAGTGCAAAATATGGCAGCCAGGCTGGTCGCTGAAAAAACTAGTAGTGACCGAATAACACCTGTCCTAAAATCTCTTCACTGGCTGCCTGTTAGTTTCCGGGCACAGTACAAGGTGTTGGTTATAACCTTTAAAGCCCTACATGGCTTGGGTCCAATCTATTTGTGGGATCGCCTGCTCCCATATAATCCGCCCCGCACCCTCAGGTCCTCTGGGAGGAATCTATTGCAGCCTTTAAAAACTAGACTAACTGCTACCTCCCAGAGGGCCTTCTCTGCAACTGCTCCCAAACTATGGAACGGTCTGCCAGACAAGATCCGTCAAATTGCCAGCTTAGACAGTTTTTAAAAAGCCGGCAGGCCTTTCCTGAATAAAATTGTCCGGCCACAGAATGATCGCTCCTCACATCATGTATTGGCCCACCGCTCTGTCCTAATTGTATTTTTTAATTGTGTTTTTAATAGATATTTTAATGGTAATATGTTTAATCCTGTTTTAAGGGGGGATTTGGGACATAATTTTGTAAATGTGGATTTTAATGTGTTGTGAGCCGCTTTGATTGTCTTGTCACAGAAAAGCGGGATACAAATAAAAGTTTTATTATTTATTTATTTGTTGTTGTTGCATTTTCTTGATGTATACTGGATGGGTCTCAGAGTGGTGTGCAAAGCATTATGCATGGTACATAGTTTAACATGAGGTCAAGCTTGGACTACAACTCTCAAAATTCTCCAGCTGTCATGTCTGGGGTTTCTGAAAGCTGAAGATTCAAAAGAAAGAGATGGCATTGGCATTCAAGTTGCAATTTTCCAAGCCGCAGTCAAGATATGCTAAATGACTTTTCTCCTGCTGCAACCTCAACTAACATGGTCTAAATATTCAGTAAAAGAAGTAGTCCAAATTGGAGGGGGAGGTGAACATTCTTAGCAGAAACTTCCTTGTGTGGTGACAGTGGAGGTTTTTCTAAAGATAAGAACTATTCATCTGCACAAAGGGTTATGTATCTTGAGGTGAGGCTTTGGAACAGAATGGTTTTCAAGGAAAAAAAAGATAAATGTTTCTTGGGAATGCTTTTAGATGCAATTTTAAGACCCATTCTCTCTTGCTTCGTACTCTGAGCACACTCAATAGCTGAAGTCGACAGAAACTCTCAGCCTTATCCCAAAGCTTTTCCCTGGAGTTAATGGTGGCTGTCCCCATCCAATATCCATCCGTGCTTCAGCCCTTGGTGATTCTCTGCTGGCCCAGCAGGCCTGGCAGACAAGCCTGTTTAGCATCTGAAAGAGCTTTAGAAAGTTAACATGATTTGATTTAAGGGTTTCAATAGTCCAAACAATGTTCCCTCACGGGCAGGAAATCCCATGGGCCTGAGGGGTCGACTCACAAGAGTGTCCCCCCTCCCTTCCTTCAAAGAGAAGCCTACATCCATCACTAAATAGAAAGCAGAAGCCCAGAGTGGTACCCTTATGATTAATTGCAGAACTATAACATCTCTGTGTATTTATTTCTCTCTGTTTGCCCATTGGTGTCCATCTGACGAGTTTTATAAGATGAAACCGCACTTCAGACAGGTTTGTTCTGGTCCCAGAAGGATACTGTTAGCCACTTAAACTGTACAGTATGCATAACTGATATGCCAGGGACATTGAAGATTTAAAGCAAAGAATTACCGGGAAATAGAACATTTCACTTAAAATGTTAATAATTCCACATGTCTTAATAATTCTAAATGCCATAAGTGCGATGGGGCACACATGTATCATCAGAGTCCGCCACAACATAAGCTGTGAAATCCTAACATTAAAAACCTATCTAAGTTATTGTAGCCAGAATTCTATATGACCTGTTATGTTATATAACTTTACATACACCTAGCTATGGAGCTGAGATGCTAGGAAACCCCTTTACTGAATTGTGAAGACACATAACAGGACATTGGCAAGAGTGCCTAGAGTGCATTGGTGTCTGATACAGATCAGAATTGATATGGTGTGCATCAGGACCAATGTAATGCACTGATGTGGTGCTCATCCTGTTGTACATCAGTCAGATTGTGCATCAGTCACTTTGTCAGCCTTCTACACAATAATGCAATAGCTGCCCTCTACTGGATATAGACATTGCAGAACTGTCCAATTTTAATTCCTTCAGACAGAAGAACAGTAAAGACCGCAACAGGATTCTGGTCTGTATTTATTAGTTATGCTGCATTTTATTGATTTAATATTATTAATTTTTTAAAAATATTGCCAACCACTGTGGGATTTTTTTTAAAAAAATGAAGGATGAGATATATGAACAGACTTAAAGAAATAAATCTCCATCACTAGAAAGCAGAGAGGCAAATGTATGGGGAAAGCTGAATCTAAGGCACTCTCTATGGAAGAATGGACTTGAGTGACAAAAGCTAGGAAACTTTAAGCTATTTTCAGATGGCTATGACAAACCTTCTCCGACTAAGCCCTGCCAAGAAAACCCTATGACAGAGTTGTCTTAAGCTGAAGTTGACTTGGAGGCATATAACAACAACAAACTTTGTCTCTATTTGGGTTTGAGATGGTTGAGGCCATCTGACAGTGAAGTTGCACACAAAGCCTCCATTCAAGGTTGGTCTTTGTTCTGCTGTCTGCCTCAGATGGGTCCCTTGTGCCCTCTCCAAATGCAAGTTGCCTTGACTCTGAAGTTTTGAAAGAGACTCGAGCCCTTAGATAATCTGAGCTCCACCCACTTTCAGTTGATGTGTTGTTCTCTAAATTGAAATTTAATAGTTTTCATCTGCAAATGTTCATGCAAGGTATCTTGGGATTTGTCCCAGGAGGTTCCGCAAGCTGAGGTGCACTGGGTAGAAGCAGCACCACATACACAAATAATGGTGGGGGTGTTGCTGGACTGCACAAATCATACTAGCTATTTTTTAAACTAAATGAATCACATACATTTTTTTGGGAATAAATCCCATTGAACTTGAGTGGGATTGTTCTGTAAACTCTAAGGTTGAATATTCTCTGGACGTTCTCCAAATGCTTATCAAATACTTATTGAACATTTGATACTTGTACCTGACATCTGATCCCATTTGATTTTGCTAGTTCCTATTTATCAACAGATACTTTACACAGTTTGATAGAAGGCACAGCAATGGTATTCCAATTTAGTATTTGGTAAATGACATGCAATAACATTTAGTATCTATCTGTAATGAATAGAAAAGATTCAGTTTGATATTAGACAGTGGGTAGAGCATGGCTTTTCATGTCTAATGACTAATAAAATAAGAACTGAAAGGTGCTAGTGAACTAAAGGTACTCAAAATTCAGTTTGATGGTAAAGTATGAATAAGTTTTTCACTTTAAATTTGAACTTCAAAATGTAATAGGTGAAACTGAAATTGCTCCCGAATTTTCAATCTTTGTCAATATTTTTATTCATGGATATGGATAACCTTGCAATATGTGCTCCAGGGAATAGAGTAAAAAAATGCAACCCCTGAGTGACTGAAGATCAGTGTAGTGGTATAGCAAAACCCAAAAGTGGAGGTTCAGGCACCAACCTACTGGAATTTTATCACACACCCATGTAAAATAGTTGGATAAGTATCACCAACATGAATCCATTTCAGTTAGACTCACTCCAGAAGATGCAATTTATATCCAAGTGGCAATTTGTACTAGACTAAATATCTGAATATTTAACTATCTGCACTGTAGAAATAAGGCAGTTTGACACAACTTTAACTGCCACCGCTCCATCCTACAGAATCCTGGGACTGGTAGTTTTGTAAGGCAGCAACACTCTTTGGCAGAGAAAGCTGAAGTCTTGGTAAAACTACAAATACTAGGACTCCATAGAATGGGGCTGTAGCACTTAAAGTGATGTCAAACTGCATTATGTCTACAGTGTAGACACATCCTTTGACTTGTGTTCAGCCAATGATTCAGTGGTTGATTGATTGTCTTTATATCCGATGCAATAACAGCTTCTCACTGACTTGTTTTTTATACCCTGTGGCTATCACAGATCCGCATTTGAAGGCCTTCCGTTTCCCCCGGACTCAATTATAACCCCCTCATATTTGAATTATTTAAGTTAATTTCATCTGGAACACATGTTACCATGCAAGCCTACTTATGCAAGTCTACTCAAAAATATTCCCCATTCATTTTAGCAGGACTTCTTCATGAATAAGGTCTGAAGAGTGTAGCCTTAGTCATTCCTTTATTTCTCACCCAAGCATAAGTGGATCACTTTTCGGAAACCTTTAAAAAAATCTTTTTTAAAAAAACAAGAGTTTTTAATATGATCATGAAGAAGTCCATCTACTACATGTATCAATGTATTTGGTATAAAAGATATGGTAGACAGACAGCATGGTGTAATGGTTTGGGCATTAGACTTCAGTTCTGGAGATCAAGGTTCAAATCCCTGCTCAGTCATAAAAACCCACTGGATGACCTTTGTCAGTTCACACAATTCACATAATTCTCTTTGCCTTAGAGGAAGACACAGGCCCCCTTGAACAAATCTTGCCAAGAAAACCACATGATAAGTTCACCTTGCTGTTGTTAACTGCTCTGGTCAACTCATGGTGACCCTGTGGATGAAACATCTTCAGGATCCCCTGTCTTCAACTTCTCTGTTCAACTCCTGCAGGTTCAGGCTCATGTCCCCTTTGATTGAATCTACCCACCTGGCATGTGGCCTTCCTCTCTTTCTACAGCCCTCTGCCTTCCCTAGCATTATTGTATTTTCCACTGAGTCATGCCTTCACAAGATTTGGCCAAAGTACCACTGTCTCAATTTGTTCAACCTCCAGGGAGAATTCAGGCTTGATCTGTTCTAGAACTCATTTGCCTTAGGCTCAATATAAGTCAGAAAGAACTTGAAAGTACACAACAAGAAGAAAGGAGTCGGTGTCTTCTTTCCTTGCTAATATAGGAGCTCAACCTGTCTATTACTGTATGGTGCTTTAATTGACATTTGCTGTCCTCTACTGGAAAGAAGATGAAAAGTTTTCCTCCTGTTTCCCCTGTGCATTCCTTATCAGACAGCCCAGGTCAAAACTAAACCTTGGCAATTATATGTTTCTTGCTGTTATGTGCCTTCAGACTGACCCTGATTTATGGTGACTGTATTGTGGGATTTTCTTGGCAAGATTTATTCAGAGAATGTTTATCATTGCCTTCTTCAGAATACTGCATACAGTCTCTGGTATGGCATTCCCCCCCCCCAAATACTAACCTGCTTAGCTTTCAAATCAGATGGTAACTGATGCCTTGTTGACAAAAGAAGCAGTCCAACTTCAATTCCTTTTCATCTCTCTCCATCTCTCTCCAGATAATTTCTAAGCATGAAAAAGATCTGAGAGTACATGATTACATAATGTGAGTTTCCCTCACTGTTCTTGCTACTAGCAGATCCCTAAGTGGAAATGTGTTGCTGTTCAGTGTCTTTGTATCCAGCTTGTGGAGACCCTAACATAGGTTTTTCCTGGCAAGACTTATTCAGAGGTGGCTTGCCTTTGCCTTCCTCTGAGGGTGAGAGAGTCTGACTTGCCAGTGGGTTTCTATGGTTGCGCTGGTATTAGAACCGTAGTCTCCCTGAGTCCTAGTCCAGTGCTCCAACCATGATACCACATGTCTACAAAAGCTTATGCTGCAATGTCTTTTGCTCAGTCTCAAAGGTGCATTCTAATATTCCAGACTAACATGGCTGTCTCTGAATTCTAAACCCACTCACCCCCAACATGATCCCACACTGGCTCTAAAGTGGAAAAGGAGAATTAAAAGTGTGATGAAGGTGCTTAGTATTCCAAAAATGACAGGTAAAAGTGGAGGGAGGAGAGTGGGAGCTGGAGTATGAGCCACACATCATCCGTAGCATCCAATTCTACCCTTGATCTGCCCTTGCAATTAGACGAGTATGGAGAATGGCCACTTTACCCATTAGTGTGCATCTAGCCTCTTTGACACTGTCAAGAACCAAGTCAGTTGTTTAAGGGAAAATTTAGAAGTGCAGGTCATCACAACACTCATAATTCCCATTGTCACAATTCACCTTCCACATCCAAGAATTATGTATTTTAACAAAGCAGTTCCCTAGCGGTTTTCATTTTTACCAGCTGTAGATCTTTTGTAAAACCAATGGATAATTTGAATCAAATTAGTCCCATTTCTTAATTGTCCATTCAGGACCAAGTAATCCTTCAAATGTGATGAATTACAAAAGGATCAACCCTCAACAATATATTGTTGGTGGGCAAATCCATTTCCTCTGCATATACTGTGAACATTGCAGTTAAGTTCAGAGTGGTAGAGGCATCCCCTTTGTTGAGTCTTAGGGCAGGTCTACACCAGGTAGAATACTCCGGGCTTCTCCTGGAGTATTCTGTCCCAAAGCTGCCCTTAATTCCCCCTCTTCTGTTATTTCCACATTCTAGAGCAACACCAGGCAGCTGTCTACATATGTGTCTTCCTTGGCCACCCTGCACCATCCCCGCTGGCATGAGTCACTCTCTCTGATTCCGACTGATGCCCAGCATCAGTCACATGGCTGGGAGCATCATTGTGACTTCAGAGTGAGTGACTCACACCAGTGGTGGTGATGTCATGTAGAACACTGGGAAATTCTGTGAACAGTAGCCTGGCATTGGTCCATAGTGCTCTGTGCTTTCCTGAAAAATCTGGAGCAAAAGGTAAGTCCCTAATGTAGATTAAGGGAGGGAGGGTGCGGATTTGATGAAGAACTGGCCTCATGTTGTGAAGACAGTCCACAGTCAAATCAAAGCTTTGGTCCTACAACAGGTCATGACAAGGGCAGGAGGAACCAGTTAATTTGGCCTGTGTGGACATGCCCTTAGTCCAAACACTTCTACTGGCAGAAAGGCCATCTTTACTGAGTCAGCCTTTCTCTGCTATATGACACCCTCCACTGGTCAGGATGGTGCCCCAGTCCTGTAGAACAGAGTTGAAGGAAGAGGAAAGAAGGGGATTGACAAAAATCACATCCTCCTTAGTATTGCCATAAATGCTCCACTGGATTTGAAGCCTTTTATGTACAGAAATAGCCCTTCTTCCTGCAGTTAGAAAATGATGGATATTAGCCACTACTGGAAGATGATGAATCCAAGCATTGTTGAAGTTAGAATAGATAAGAACCAATAAGCTCCCTTATAGTGAGACAATTGTGTGAGGTATCCATCAATGGAAACAGTGCAAAAGATTTTAACTGTGGGATATTTACCAGCGAAGTCATAGACATATTATCTTGAAGGAAAGTACCAGGAAGATATTCTGATGTTTAAAACCGGTCAAGATTTGAGATTATACTGGACAGCATATATGTGCATGGACAGAGTATGTGTGCTGGTGATGATTAGCAGCACCAATTTCTGGTGGGTGAGACAGTTGTGTGAGTCTGTGACAGTAAGAACAATAGAGACAGAGTTTAGGGTTTAGGGTTAGTGTTAGAATTAGGGTTTAGGGTCGAAGACAATCAATTTCACAAAGAACTAGGTCTTCAGTTGATAGGATGGGGCAATGAGAATCTGTAGGACACATCCTACAAATGTAGACTCCCTATAAATCCATACAAGATCACCAGGGTTAGGGTTTAGGTATAGGGTTTAGGACAAGAGTTAGGATGAGTGTTAGGGTTGAAAGATGTCTAAAAAGGGAAATATGAGAACTGTCAAAGAAAATTGATTTCAGTTAGAAATAGGTCTTGCGCTGATAGGTGAAAATGTTTGGCTTGTGGTGGATGTGTTTCAAACTGAAATTGTTTCTGGTTTCTGGGATTTCCAACTCTGCCTCTACCAGTGTAAAAATGAAGCATGCACCCTATAAATTTGGGATGTCATGAAACTGTAGGACACGTCTTACAAATGTAGGACTGCCTATAAATCCACACCCTCTCATGCAAATGCCTTCACATATTTTAGGGTGTGTGTGAGTGTGTGTGTGTGTGTGTGTATATATATATATATATATTAAAAAGTGAAAAGTGAAAATAAATAAAAAGAGATAAAAAGAAAAAATAATAAATAAATAATAAAAATAAAAATAATAAAAATAAAGTAAAAATTAAAATTAAAATAATAAAAATAAAAAATAAAATAAATAATAACAAAAATAAAAATAAAAAAGTAATTATACTTCTGACAATACAGCGAGTTTACTCTCCCCTACTCCACAAACTGGGACACCAGGAAATAGACTCCAAACACTTGAAAACACATTCCACGTGACCATCACAAGAATCTTCCTAATGGAAAGAGATCTTGCCCAACAGAAGATGTTTTCTTCCAGATTGGTGGAGCCTCCTTCTTTCCAGGTGATTTCAGGGATCCTGGCTTCCCATGCACCAGGACAGTTCTCACTCAGGCTCTTTACACTACTCCTCTGGGTTCCATTGGAAGGCCCTTGCCTTGTCTTCCGACACTCTCATTCTAAAATGCCAGTTAGACAATGATGTTTATCACACTATGCTCTTAAAGAGGTACTATTCCAGTGTGACTCCTCTAGCAGCCTCCTGTTGCATGCTGGGATTGGCAGTTTTAAGGAGCTGATCTTCTCTGCCTGAGAATTCTAAATACCCCTCCTTAAAACTGCCAATCCCAGCATGCAACAGGAGGCAGCTAGAGGAGTCACACTGGAATAGTACCTCTTTAAGAGCTCGTCTGATAAACACCAAAGAAAGAATCTTAGAATTGGAAGAGATGCCAACAGCCACCTAGTTCAACGTTCTTCCAAGTAGAAATGTATCCACCTAAATAACTCCTGAAGATTGTCCATCCCACCTCTGTTGAAAGACTTCCAAAAATGGAAACACCAGCACTGTCAAAGACAATTGATTTCACTACGAAATATGTCTTCAGCTGATAGGATGGTGCAACTTAAAATTGTAGGCCATGTACTACAAATGTAGAACTCCCTATAAATCCACATAGGCTCACTAGGGTTAGGGTTAGGAGTTAGGGTTTAAGTGTTAGGGTTAGAGTTTGGGTAATGGTTAGGATTAGGGTTAGGGGTTAGGATTAGGTTTACAGTTGAAAGACCTCCAAAAACAGAAACACCAGCAACGTCAAAGACAATCAATTTCAATAAGAAATATGTCTTGCACTGATAGGTGAAAATGTTTGGTTTGTGGTGGGTGTGTTTCAAATTGAAATTGCTTCTGGTGTGCTGGGATTTCCAACTCTGCCTCTACCAGTGAAAAATGAAGCATGTGCCCTATAAATTTGTGCCAACCTGAAAATGTAGGACATGTCCTATAAATGTAGGACTCCCTACAAATCCACCCTCTCTCATGGAAATGGCTTCACATCTTCTAAGAGATACAGTGCGCCTGTATTATATGCGGGCGTGTTTTACATGGCTTCCAGCATACGCTGGAAGATACACCAGAAGGAAGGGAGGTGCGCACCAGAAGGAAACAATGGCACACGCTCATGTGGCGTGCGCCCCACGCGTCACCACCACAGGCACAAGCCCTGTTCATTTGAATGGGGCTTGAGCATCCGTGTTTTTTCCCTTATGGGGGGGGGGGGGTCTGGAATGGATCCCCCACATAAGGGAAGGGTGCACTGAACATTTTTATATTATTTTTAAATATTTTTACTTTTTATTTTATTTATTATTTTAATACAAATAATAAAAAATGAAAACAAAAAATAAATTAAATAATAATTAAATAAAAATATGAAAAAATAAAAAATGAAAAATAAAAATAATAAAAACAATAAAAATTAATAAACATAAAAAAGAAATAAGAAATAAGAAATTTAAAAAATTTAAAAAATTAAAAAAGAGATATAGGCGGGTTACATACTGCCGAGAAGCGGCGCTCTCCCACCACCACCGCTAGCAGCGTCCGGGAGCTGCAGCTGCCACACCTCGCGTCTCCCGGACTCTCCGAGGAAGGAGCGTGGAAATCGCGCTCCTTCCGGGGCCGGAGAAAGGCACACTATGCGCCGTGCCGCAACCTCAATACGTCACAACTGCACCGCCTCATGTGGAGGCGGCGTGGTCGTGACGTAATCATGGCAGCGGCCGTGTGAAACGGCCGCCACCATTTTGTGCGTGCAGAGTGCGTACTAGGGTTAGGGGGGTGCAGAAGCACCGCCCCTTCCTAACCCTAGTACGCGCTCATCACGTACTTTCTGGCGGTCTGTAACTCGCCATAGTTTTGACAATACAGCAAGTTTACTCTCCTCTACTCCACAAACTGGGACACCAGGAAATAGACTCCAAACACTTGAAAACACATTCCACCTGACCATCACAAGAATCTTCCTAATGGAAAAAAATCTTGCCCAACAGAAGATGTTTTCTTCCAGATTGGTGGAGCCTCCTTCTTTCCAGGTGATTTCAGGGATCCTGGCTTCCCATGTACCAGGACAGTTCTCACTCAGGCTCTTTACATGACTCCTCTGGGTTCCATTGGAAGGCCCTCGCCTTCTCTTCCAACACTCTCATTCTAAAACACCAGTTAGACAATGAAAAAATCTTAGAATTGGAAGAGATGCCAACAGCCACCTAGTTGAACATCCTTCCATGGAGAAATAGATCCACCTAAATGACTCCTGAAGATTTCCATCACATCTCTGTTGAAAGATTTCACTAAGAAATAGGTCTTCAGCTGATAGGATGGGGCAACCAGAAAATGTAGGACATGTGTGGTTGTCCCATCCCTGGCATGGCCATAGACCACACTTCCCAGCCCATCTGCTTGACTGCTGTGATATCTAAATGTAAATTGCAAATGAGTATGTTTAAGGCTGAGATTCCTTGACAATTTATCAGATTTCACATTTCTATTTTCAGAGAGAACATACCACATTGCTGTACTTTGAGTCCCATAAATAAGTACAGAGGTTCTGTTACCCATTCTGCTCCATATAAATTTTAGTATAATTGATAGCACATGATGACTCCTAGATGAACTCTAGTTGCCTGTGCCATTAAGAGCCAAGCAGGGGACATGTACACACCACCCCTAAAGACACACACATTGTCATACAGCATCACAAGTCTAGGGAGTTGCAAATGGGATTATCATATTGCCCAAGAGGAACAATGTTTGCCTTCCCTGAGGCACTTACCCCCTCCCTGAGTCTGTTGTCCTAGCAGATTAAGCCTAAAAGACAATAAGACCTAGTCATCCAGGTGTAAAGAAAGTAATCAAACACTTTGCCAGCAATGGGCCTTTTGCCCCTATAAGAATTCCCAGATTTGCCTGTTCACTGGGTCAGTCTGGATTTCAGGGGGAAGCTCTGTCCCTTTGAACCCTGACCTGGCTCTTGATTCTTGGCCCAGTCATTCTATGACTGAGCCTCATGCCATCCCCATCATATTCCATTTGAACTCCTGAAGAAACCTACTGAAGTAAGTATAGCCTTAGTACTGCCTTGAACTATTCCCTATTTCCACTCTTGATTTCCCGAGCCTTGTATGAGTGTGTGTATGTTAGTGAATTGTATGTGTTTTCCCCCTTATAAATAAATTGGATATTAATTGTAGAAGTCTCTCTCAGCTCTGTTTATTGGAATCTCCTGGTCTCTTGGTATACACAATGGGAGGCGACCCTGCAGGGCTGTTGTAGCGGTCCATCTCACAATATCGAGCTAATAATAAATTTCCCTAATCAGACCCTTGGCTATTATTCTGAGCAACACATTTCCACACATGGCATATGTTTTCTGCAGCAGGGAACATATAAAGTAATACACATGTTGATAAATGATTGGTACAAACTAGTGGTTTAGCTTATTACTTTATTTTTTTCTAGTTCCAATGAAATACAGTCTTGTATTGTTCAAATACCTGGATGTCAGTATACTCTTTCATTCTGTTTTGTTTTAAATAAGATTTTTTTTTGTTCTTATTTACTTGATGCACATTTATTGCAAAAACTACAGAATTTGAAAGGCCAGGTACATAGTAGTGGGAGGCCTATGCTGAGATTCTTTCTAGTCTTGACGTGGCATGCTCCATTTAAGCTAAGCAGACATGGTCTCTAGATGAATAATAGTTAAATGCTGGTATGAAGAAAGATGAAGGCATGTTGGATACTATGGAAAAGAAAAAGGAAAGAAATTTATCTCACAAGGAACTGCTAGATTCTGCATGTACGTGTGCATCAGGTCTGTGATGTCTTAGAGGCCAGCTAAGAGCTGCTGGATACTGAGATCTCCTCCCCATAGATAAAGAAGGAGGTCAATCTACCAATGTGCAACAAATCTCTCTGGCACTGTGCTCTGTTACTTGGACTATACTGACTAGAATGTTTAACCACCGCTAGGACACATGTTCAGGCAGGTACTCACAGTCATACATGGCTAGAAAAGTCCAAAATTGCAGGCAGCTGTTACCAAACCAATGCTACAAGTTTTAATCACCACCAGGTATATGTGTTTTGTAGAGCTAATGGTTCTGAACTACCCATTTGAAAGCAAGCCACTCACAAACAGTTTACAATAGAACAGGGATTAATCACAACTATATATATGTTGAGTATCCCCTATCTGGATATCCAAAATCTTTATCTGAAATTCAAAATACTCCAAAATCCAAAAATAGGTGGCTGAGA
This sequence comes from Sceloporus undulatus, assembly GCF_019175285.1. Lineage (NCBI taxonomy): Eukaryota > Metazoa > Chordata > Lepidosauria > Squamata > Phrynosomatidae > Sceloporus > Sceloporus undulatus. The sequence continues at coordinate 182,609,296 of NC_056523.1, read as the reverse complement.
TAATGACACCTTTGCTTTCTAACAGTTCAGTGTAACCAAACTTTGTTTCATGAACAAAATTATTTTTTGTTTGTGTACTATACACAAAATTATTGTGTATAAAGTTACCTTCAGGCTGTGTGTATAAAGTGTATATGAATCATAAATTAATTTTTGTTTAGATTTCTGTCCCATCTCCAAGATATCCTATTATATATCTGCAAGTATTTCAAATCCAAAAGACTCCAAAACCCAAAACACTTCTGATCCCAACCATTTCAGATAAGGGAGACTCAACCTGTATCATTGCTGGGAAAGGGCTATTTCTCTCCCACATACGATGAGGATTGCAGCTAAGCTCAAAGGTAATGGGGAGCCTGAGTTGATAGCAAATAACATAATTAAATGATATAATTGATTAAAACAAAAAAATGCAGTGCTTTGACTGTGTGAGACTTGACTCCATTGCAATATCGCTGAGGCTTTAAAGGGGTGGGGGATTACTAGGGTCTGAATGTGTGCTATTTTGTTTCCTTGTTTAGTTTTGTGTCCACAAGAGGGTAGCGATGGGCTAGAAATAACTGAACTCCCATTCAGAAGCTGAAGCCACACATCCAGGCCCTTGAATTATGAATAGCCAAGATGAGTTCGAATCCATCTTCTTTTGGGGGGGATATATATTTTTTAAAACTCTCTTTTTAAAAACATGTTTAGAAAGTTTGGAGAGAAGATGGCTTCCATAGCCCACTTCTCCTTGGAAATAATTTGTTAAGAACCCCAGATGTCTTTTTCCAAGCTGGGCTTTGTGAATGGTGAAATCCTTAAAAGTAGCAGCTGCTATGGAAAGGAAAGAGGCAGAAGTTAAGCACATGGCCTTCATCCATTCACTCACTTCTCTGCCCCAGGTCACTTGCTTTCCTTAGAAAATGCAGTTGCTGGCCTTGTGTTGCATATGTTTGGATATAAACAGGGTTAGAATTAAGGTGTAAGTTAGGTATAGGGAAGGTGTGGCCTATGGCACAGATGCAAACTTCACAATCATTTCTAAGTCCCTTGACAGACCTCCAGTGCCCTCAGTTTTTGATTTTTTTTGGGAAAGGTAATTAAATGTTTGGTTTACTTTCTGGTTTTAAAAAGGTTGTCTAGGGGCCTAAAACAACCTGGTAGGAGGGATTAAAAACAAGGCAAATTGATGCCAAACCACCTAGAAGAGGTATATTTTGAGTTTAATTTTTTCCTTAAAAGTAAAAAGAACAAAATTGAAGATGTGGAGCATATTGGTGTGAGGGATGCAGTTTTCTGATGTCTATCAGTGGGAAAATGAATCTTCTCAGATCTTGGCTGTTGTCCATTCCTGGATGAATTTTATGATTAATGGACTGTATTAGGGCACAAATACATTTTGTTTTTATTGTAAAACCTCCTTAGAAATACCTTCCAGCTGTCCTGATTAATCCTCTGCCATCCCACCTTTTCAGCTGCTTTTAAAATGTCCCAGTTTATCTCTGTTCTTCTGATTTTCCCCTATTGTTAGGGTTGCCATAAGTCAGGACCTCCCAACCGGGACAAATGTAGGACACATTTTCAAATGGAGGACACAGTTTTACTAAATGGAGGACACATGAAAAAAAATGATGATTTTTTTAAAAATGTTAATATCAATGCATGTTTCTTAGGCATGATCAAAATGGAGGACATTTTGAAATTTGACAGAAGAGGACATGTCCTGGAAAAGGAGGAGGATATCTGGCCCCCTTGTCTCTGGTCCAAAATAGGAGCCCTGGTGGCGCAGTAGTTAAATGCCTGTACTGCAGCCATTCACTCAAAACCACAAGGTTGCGAGTTCAAGACCAGCAAAAGGGCCCAAGCTCGACTCAAGCTTGCATCCTTCCGAGGTCGCTAAAATGTGTACCCAGACTGTTGGGGGCAAATTAGCTTACTTGCTGTTCACCGCTATGATCTCTGGAATAGCGGTATATAAATAAAACAAATTATTAATTACAAATTAAAATACACTGCAGAATTAAAACATAGCTGAACTGAAATGCCCAGAGTTCCTCACCAAAGCTGCATCCATACTGAGGAAATAATCCAGTTCGAGAGTGACTTAACTGTCCTGGGTTAGTGCTGGGGAATGCTGGGAATTGTAGTACACTGTGGCCCCAGAGCTATCTCTGGCAGGGAGTCACATAACCCTCCAAACGTAGTTGAACTGCAGTGCCCAGAATGCCTCACCAGGTGCATCCACACTGAGGAAATGGTCCAGTTTGAGACTGCTCAGTGCTGGGGAATCCTGGGAATTGTAGTCTATTGTGGCCTCAGAGCCTCTGACAGAGAAGTCTCAATATCTCCCAAACACTAGCATTCCCAGGATTCCCTACCATTGAGTTAAAGCGGTCTCAAAGTGGGTTATTACTCCTGCAGTGTGTGTGAGAGATAGAAAGGCTAGGGACTAGATTCATTCATTAACTCACAAAAGGAGGATATCTGTGTCCAAAACACACTGCTTTGACTGCCAGGGCTCAGTGCTATGGAATCCTGGGAATTGTAGTTTATTGTGGCACCAGAGCTCTCTGACAGAGAAGGCCAAATGCCTCACAGACACCAGCATTCCAGAGCATTGAGCCCTGGCAGTCAAAGTTAGAAAAAATACACAGGGGCAAAATAAATATTGAAAATGGCCACGCACCTCCTTCTCCTCATCATCCTCGCCTCGGTGCCAAAGGAAAAGGCCCTCTCCCCGCTGCTGCCTTGCTGGGACCAGTCCATGTGGGGACCAAACAGACTCTTCCTGAGTCTGGCAACCTCCTGTTGCCAACAAGCCTTGAAGATAATTCCCCAAACGTTTGGCTAAAACTCACCAAATCCCCCCCCATATCTCACCAAATATTCAGTCAAAATCCCTGAAAAGTCCCTGTAATGTTAATATGGCAATAAAACGTAGCCCTAATTGAATAAAATAATTGGAACTTATTTCAACTCTCAAAATTACCATTAAAACCAACCACCTAAATCACACCAAAGGCTCTGAAAAGTACCCATTTTGGTGTGCAAGTTACCAGATTTGCAACACTGCGGGGGGCCAGGAGTCAAGGAGGAAACTGTGCAGGGACGCCCCCTAGTGGTGAAAAACCGGGAATGTCCCTCTGCCAGGAGGGTTATGGCAACCCTACCTATTGTCCTCAATTTACTTCAAATGTTGCAAACTCAGTTAACTGAGCAATGGGCAGTAGAGGATGGGGCAGACTCTTGCCTTTCACAGAAGGCTGCAGAAAAAGCAAACTGCAGTCTCTCTTAGATTGTACATTCTTCCTCATTAATAACTTTCACCATCTTGACCACACTTTGATGTTGCTTGCATACATATGTCTTGTTTTTTTAGCTGTGACATATTGGAGGGCATCAGAGGAATCATTGTGGATGTGTGGGGCTGTGGACTGCACCAGATGACACCTCGGAGGAGGGGGAATAAACACCTGGTTGGGCTATTGCTCACCATCCATCCCAATACGCCACCCTCCTCTGCCAACCAGGGCACCTCTGCTGTCCACCAGCAGTGGCCAGTGGTGGGGGTGGGTGCTGCTCTGGCAGGGCTGCTAGCTTTGTTGGGAAATAAAGGTGCCACTGGCAGCAGTGACAGAGATGGATTTCCTTTTCTCCCTTTCCTTCGTAGCCCACAGTCCTGCAAAACCTGGGGCTGTCAGGTGGCAGCCACCTTTCTTGGATGCCTAGCACACTGCTGTTCACCTTGCCCTTCTCTCCCCTCCCACTGCCCTACCCTGCACTTCTTTCTGGTGGGTAGGAATGGAGGGTGTGCTGCTTCCCATTCTGGGTCTGGTGGGGAGGCTGGCTGGCTGGAAAACAGAGGAGAAGGAAAGGAGTCTCTGGCAACCCCTGCTGCCATTGTAGCCACTGAAACCTCACTTTCCTGGCCTGGCCAGCAGTCCTGTCAGACCGAGAAGGGACTGCTGGGCAGAAGCAGCACCCCACTCCTATCAGGAGTCATAGCAGGGGGTGGTGACAGAAGTGCCCTGCCTGGCATAGAGGGATGACTGGGGGTGTGCCAGACAGCTTGGTTGGGATGGGGAGGGCAGCAAAGCGGTCAGGAAGGGGAGGGGATGGCAGACCCTTTCTGCTGCTGGAGCTTTTCCTTCCATTGCCCCCTCTCCTCCAGCTCTCTCCTCAACTGACACTACCTGCAAGGTGTCAACAGTGCTGGCATCTTCCTTCTCTTCCCCTTCACTTCCCTTTCTGCAACGCTGGGGGGGGGGGGGGCCCCCCCCCCCCCCCCCCCCCCCCCTTTTCTCCAGGGGGGGGGGGGGGGGGGATTCCCCACCCTCACCCCCACCCCTGTATTTGCTCCATGGAGAGAGAAGGCAACCAAGACTGGATCTCTCCCTCCACTGGCAGCTCCCACTCATGATAGTTATAAGATGGCAGTCTACCTGGGGATGACAACATGAATTACTGCACTGGGGTGACATCAACTCTAGTGATGCCACTGGAGGGCATTGCCTGCATATAACAATGTTTCATCTTCTAGAGTGAATGTAACATGTAAAAGTTGACTTGAAGTTTCCACCATTTAAAATATGGATAACAAAATGGCAACAACAATGACAATAATGATAAAAACAGTAAAAACAAAAGGAGTAATATGCAGTACCAACATCTTGCAGTCCTTAAGATAGAGAAAATACAGGTATTTTCTCACAGTGTAGAAATGTTTGGACTGAACTGCAGGCTCAGCTGTGAATAAAAGTATAGAAATGATTCATTCACTTACCAAGTCAGTGATACTTACCAGATTCCCAAGAAGATGATTTGCCTCAATCTGTATTGAAAAGAAACATTTGTTTTTTTAAAAAGCTACCATTAGTTAACCATAGCCCATTCCTTTCCCCAGCTGCCCCTAATTTCTTAGTGCTTCAACACTGCCAGAGCTGTAGATTCATATTATACATTTCAGAGTCAAATGCAGGCAAGTCAGAAAAGACTGAGAAAGTGCATAAAATATCACTTTAGTCATGTGGTGCCTTTAGGGTATTCAGGTCACACTGGAAGTACTCCAGGTTTTACACACACTATTCAAGGCCCTGAACCTTATTTTTTAAATAGGGACACAGCGGTGGAAGAGAAGAGACAAATAAAGCCTTTTCCCGTTCTTTTGAAGTCAGGGCATTTAGATCATGCACATCTCCTAAGTGGGTGGAGACCAGATTGAAGCTGCACTCTGGGGCTAAAAAACAAAGCAAAAAGAAGCTGGGATAGTTTGGCTTAGCACAGAAGATGTTGTATATAAATGGCCTGGCACCAGTGCAGAGCTGCAGCAATGCAAAAAATTGAAACTGCAATGAGTCCAATGCATGTAATTATACCATACACAAACCAGACAGTCTGACGGGGGCATAAGATGAAGGGGGAATGTATGAAGACCCCATGGTTGTGCTTTACAAACAAATCATTTGGCACTCCAATGTCTTGTACTGGCAGAGCATCGCATATGTTCATTTGTGAACAATCAAAGGTGAAACCATGCAATAGGTTGACATCTGGACAAGACATGGAGGTACTTGGAGGTCACTGGCAGTGCGTTTGTGCAATGGTCTCTCCATGCATCATGGAGAGACAACAACATAAACATAGTGGAGAGACAACAACACAAATTACCCAGCAGTTCAGCTTGACATCATCCTGTGCAGTTGGCCTGTGCACATTTGGGCCACCTTGGGAGTGGCCCATGTGGACAGCAGGGTTTTGACCCACTTACAGAAAAAGCAGGTTTGAGCCACCTATTCCTACCCATCTGCTCTGGTCCACTGAGAGAGAGAGAGCATGAAGAACCTGGACTTGATTTACTATCTCAAAGCAATGGAGCCACAGGTTATGTTTGGTTAGGTGAATATGTCAATTTCAACTCTACTCAATTTTTCAATATTTGTTCTGATTCATAGTTCATTTTGAGTCCAGTTCCACATCAGGGGTAAAACTTTCCTTTAAAAAAAAGTTTGCATGAAAATGTGTATACATCTTCATCTATATGTCTCCAAATATACATTATTATGATGCATATTTTTCCTAAGTGTGCATTTATATCTGCATATTTGCCTAATGCAGTGGTCCCCAAACTTTGGCCCTCCAGGTGTTCTGGAATTCAGCTTCCAGACATCCCAACCAGCTTGGTTGGTATTCCGGGATTTTGGGAGGTGACGTCCAAAGCATTTGGAGGTCCAACGTTTGGGAACCACTACCCTAATGTACACATTTTATTATATGCTCTCTGCCCAGGTACATGCATTTGTAATGTGTTTTTAAGTGTATCACTACCGTACATTTTGTAATGGAAAAATTTAAACAACATGGGGGTTTGTTTTCCATCATGGTTCAGGAAGTAAAATTTTTGGAAAATTTGCATTAAAAGCCTACACACACACCCCTACTATTAATACCAACATTTTCACAACTCTCCCATTCAAATATTTATTTCTTTTAGAAAAACTGTGCCACAATTTCTGCTTTATAGCCTCTTCAGCCTCAAATGTACTTTCATTCTCTCTGATACTCAACTTTTTTCTTTTTCTCTTTACTCTCTGCTACACTCACCATTTTTCTTAGTTCCAAAAATTTCATTAATCCCATTGGTGTACAGATCTGTCCAAAGCTGATAGGCATCACCAATTGTCTGAGTAATAGATTCCAGGTGCCCAGGATGACCCTTATCATCATTTGTCCCTACATTAAGAAGAAGAAAGGAGAGCATGAGTTGTGTCTTTCCTTCTTTTCATTTTGGTAGACATCCCTAACTTTGCGCCATTGGGTCTTAAAGGTGAAAAACAACCCCCTACCCCTAATTAGTCAGTTTAGCTTAATTGCAGCACCATTGGCACAATTTTCTAGGGCCATCCATATAGCTAGGCCAACTTATATTTCTATTAGTAGGATGTTACATATAAGATTGACTGTCTGAAACATTTGGTTAGATCCTTTGTGAACTCACCAAAGACCATTTTTAAAATGATTTACATTATCCATTTAAATTTTTCTCTCTCTCACTTTATGGTCATTCATGGAAAGAAATGTGGAGGACTGGTTATATGGTGAGATGAATTGCTTGCTAACTAGCTCAGAGTTTTCCTTTCAAAGAAGTAAGGAACCTCTCTGCACATGTGGAATGGAAATACAGCTTTGGGATTTCTGGTTAATCCATATTGTGCCATTAAAGCAGATGACACTAACAGTTCTATTGTTTAGTGACACTTACAGTTATTATTATTATCATCATCATCTTGGTATTAATATAACAAATCAACCACATTACCCAAAGGCATATATTAAAGCCCCCAATATAGGGGATCCACACGACTAAAATATATGTGCTTGTGTCTCCTTCTAACCTACTGTTTATAATACTTAACCATTGCAGTAATTGTCAGGGGAGACATAGCAGCATCAAAGATACAAGAAAAAACAAAACATTATCTAGGCAATCTTTTATCAGCATCCTTCTCTTGCACAGATTGGTCACTGTTATTCACAGCCGAATCCTATGCATGCCTACTGAGAAGTAAGTCATAGTGAATTCAATGAAACATGCTCCCAAGTGAATGCATGCAAGACTTAGTCCTCAGATGCTTGTTCAGATTAATGCACTGAAAACTTACCGGAGTTGGAAATACTGTCTCCTTCGGCACCAGCTGTACATAGAAAGACATGGCAGCATAAAATAGGTTTCCTCTCACAAACAATGACAGGAATATTGTTAAAAACGTTCCCTTCCCACCACCCATTAGGAGAAACATGATTTTATTTCGAAATCAGATTCTGATATTGTCTGCAATAGAGCTCAGCAGCGAATATTTAGCAAGGAGAATAAAGCTATATTAGTGGCACCACCCCTTAGCAAACCACCTTATTCAGAGATGTGAGTCATTTAGGGCTGTATTGTTACAGTGCAAGTCCTGCAGAAGAAGTAGAAATAGTCTAGTTTAGTGTGACTCATTGTGGTGGTCCATGAACCAATGCTGGTTTGTGAACTATTGGCTGTGAATCCACAGTAAGTTTTCAGGAAAGAAAGAAGTAATTGCAAAATGGGCACAAAAATGGTAATGGTATATGGTATATGGGATGGAGGTGGGGAGTCCTGCTGGTTTCCCACAGAAGAGAGCTTAAGAAGCACTGGTATTTCCCAGGCAGGTTAAATGCAACTTGTTTAGGTCCTGCCTATCAAGTTGGACAAGCTTGGGCCAAATTGAGGTTAGGGACATCAGGGTCTCATTGGCATTATTACTTTTGTGGCTTCTTCTCCTGCTTCCTCTATATAGAGAACTGGTTCAAGAAGCTCATGTTGTACTTGTGTTTGCCTTCCTGGAAGAAATATATGTACCTGTTAAAGAAGTCCTGTATCTTTTGACTCTTGCAAAAATCAAGGAGTAAGAACTGCCACTTTGGACTCAGTTTAGAGGAGGACAGTCAGACCACATCCTTCAGTACAGCGGACATGGAAGAAGGTACCAAAGGGTCTTTACTGAGCCTTCTACTTTTGAATCTTCCTCTGACTAAATGGGGCCCTGTGTCAATGAACATGAGAAGCAACCCTGGATTTAGAAGCAGTGCCAGATGTGGGAAACAATCACTCTTTGCTTCACTTTTTGTTTAGACTAGGTCACTCATATTTACATTGTGCTGCACTTGCAGGTCAGGTCCTTTGGCTAAAGATACCTCACATTCAAAGGTAGCACTCTAGTACTGCTAGTGAACAATATTATACATAAGGCTGATCACAAGGAGGGGATCCAACTCAAGTAAATTTTCTTCACAGAACCAGAAATATCTTTGAACCAAGTCTGAAATATAATTACCATTTAATCCTATGAATTAGGGATTTGATATAGGAAGAAAGATGAATTTATCTTGAGGGGTACCAGATGATCTAGTAGTATTGGATAAGGGAGGGGGGAGGAATTCCTATCTATGGACTAGTCTCTTGCATTTCTGGATCTCACTCATGGGGCTAGTCACTGAAGATAACAGCTAGCTTTCCCTGTCCAGTATGCAACGCTGCATCCCTAAAACTCAAGGAGAAATCCAAAGCCTCAAAAGGAGACTAGATTTAAGAAAGGCATCCAAGAAAAACGGAGTGTATTATAATATATGGGTGTTAGACAGATTGAGGGTGTTATCACACTATACTCCTTATAGTGCTACTTTCCACTTTAACGCTCTAGCTGCCTCCTGTTGCCTGGGATTTGCAGTTTTAAGGAGGTGTATTTAGAATTCTCAGGCAGACTGCCTGATAATTCTAAATACCCCTCCTTAAAACTGCAAATCCCAGAATGCAACAGGAGGCAGCTAGAGCAGTTAAAGTGGAATAGTAGCACTATAAGAGTATAGTGTGATAAACACCTGAGAGAAAGAGAAGGATGGATTTCTGGGGAGCAGCCTAAGTGTAAGGATAGTGTATGTGCAGTTTGCCAGTTACGTATTCAAACAAAACATTCCAAAGTACTCTATAAACAGAATCATCAGAATCCACAACTGCACACTACTGTTCCCATACGTATGGCAGAACAGTCTGGCAGTCATCCACTCATAAAAGAATCCAAAAGCTTAACAGGAAGGATACTCACCAGAGCTAGAGACTGAATCAGAAGATGGTGGTATGCATAGAATGGGAACAGAAAGAGAGAACATCAGATCTGTCACACTAAATGATGCCAGGTGCTTACTTGATAAAATCCACATTTTCCTCTTCTTACATGCATATCTTATCTTTTATCAGGCCAAAGATGTGAATGTGGTATCCAATTAGGCATTCTCTTCCCCCCCCCCCACCCTGTTCCACAACTGTTGCCAACTGAATGCTTCCAGTTCCAGAAGATCCACAAGCATTTCATTTCCATGGAAGGGCGGGATATAAAAAATAAAAAAAAATAAAAAATTATTATTAAGCAAAGCAGAAAGGTGGAGGACTCCTTTTAAGCTTTTAAGCTGAGATGGATTCCTTCCTAAACAGCACAAAGCTTTCATTTCAAAAGAAGGAGGGAAACTTCCTGCGTATCCCAAATGGAAAAGGAACTGTAAGGTTTCTAGTCGATTTATATTTTACAATTGGTGTAAATGATACAAACAGTTTAGTCTCGTTCACTGCACTTGAACAACCAACCTGGTATTAAAATAACAAATCACCACCCCAAATGCAAACACGAAAGCTACAAAGATACACCTCTGTGTTCTTCAATAAAACTTATATGCCAGTTCCTCCCACTCCTTACAACACTTACCATTAGCAGCAGCAGTCTTGGGAGATGTAGTAGTATCTGAAATATAAGGAAAAACAAAACAATATCTGGAAAATCTCATATCAACCTTCTTCTTAAATACTGGCCATTGTGACTCACATTGCATTCTGTTGGGGGGGGGGGGTTGAGGTAAAACTAACAGCAGCGTTTTTGGAGGTACGTTAACAAAAATAGCTTTACTCAGCAGAATCATCAAATACTTGAAGCAAAAAACATAGTAGAGTTGCTCAGTACAAAAGAGCAAAAATAAACATGGCATAACTTCTAGTACATCAGCATACTAACTTAGTATAAACAGCATTACCAATCCCAGTAGCATGTACCATCATGGAGACCAAAGTCAACCAGCATGGAGAGCACTACAGATCCCTGTATGCTCCAGCAGCATGGAGAGCACACAATACCAGTATGCTCCCAAACTCCCAGCAGACTCCCAAAGCAGTTATAGGGCCGGTACATACCGACACGAAGTGGTATGGTGGCAGCAAAATAAGGGCTCGGCGTGGCTCAGCATCCACATTCACCGAGCCCTTATTCTGGTGCCATTATGCCATAAGGCTGCAGCCCGATCCACACGAGGTGCAGCCTGGTGACATAAGGGCACCAGAGCACCCAAATGGCTCTACCAGGAAGTGGCATCATAAGGGCTGCATCGCAGCCCTTATGACACCGTAAAAAGGAGCTCTGTTTCGAAGCTCCCTTTTGATCCGGTTCATTGCCGCAGCCGTGCGGTTGCTATGACAACAATCCGGAGAAGAAAGGGATGGCCTCTGGCCGTCCCTTTCATCTCGTCTGTCTCGCGCCATAGTCTACAGATTGGCTATCATAGCCACCTAGCAAAATTGGCAATTTGCTCTCTTAACTACTAATTGCAGACTTACCTTATCCTGGTCACACCTGCCATTTACTACACCTTCATCCACTTACAACTTACTATCCTGACCTGGATATCCTGACACAGTCTTATGCATGTCTACTAAAAAGTATGTCTTACTGATTTCAGTGAGACCTTAATCCCAGATCAATGTACAAAACAGTGAATCCTCAGATACTTGCTAAGATCAATGTACCAAAAACGTACCAGCACGGGGGATACTGTCTCCTTCAGCACCAGCTGTACATAGAAAAAGACATGACAACATGAAATAAGTTTTCTCTCATAAGGAACAGATGAAATGCTTTTTAAAAATCATTTCCAATCATCCTAAAAGAAAAATACATTTACTTTAAGGTCAGATTCTGATTCTGCCTGCAACATAGCTGATCATTAAGCATTTAAGTATAAAGCCATATTAGTGGTATATTAGCCATTCACATAGCAAATTATAGTATGCAGAGAGTGAGTTATTTAGGACTGTACTGTTGTAGCTCTGGTTAGTACTCATATGGGAGACAGTCAACAAATACCAGGTGCTCTAAGCTATATTTCAGAGGAAGAAACTGGCAAATGACTTCTGACTATTCATTGCCTTAGAAAACCCTATGAAAAAATTCATAGTGCTGCCATAAATCAACAGTTGACTTGAAGACTCGTGCATACACACAATGTTGTGTGAGTCTTGTGGAGGAAGTAGAATTAATCTGATAGTTTCTTCCATGCAGGTTAAGACAAGCATGGTCTCATCCTATCTGATCAAGTTCAGCAGGCTTGGGCTGCATCTACACTGCAGAAAGAATGCAATGTGACACTACTTTAACCTCCATGCATTCATCCTATAGAATCTTGGGATTTAACATTTGTTGTGGCACCAGAGTGCTCTGACAGAGAAGGCTAAATATCTCCCAAAACTACAAATCCCAGAATTCCATAGCATTGAACCATGGCAGTTAAAGCAGCATCAAACTGCATTATTTCTGCAATCCTGTTTGGGTCTTGGACCAACTCTTTCCAGAAAACATTAGGGAAGTCAGAACCATGGACAGCTCCCTGTGGGAATTGCTGCTTGAAGCTTCTTCTCCAGTTCCATCTATATAAGGATGTGTTGTTGGCTGAACATTAATTAATAACAATAATTAAAATAATAATTAATTAATTAATGCCGAACATTAATGCTGAACATTAAAAAACAAAAATGATGAGCACATAAGATCTGCAAGAATTCATCCTAAACAATGAGAAAACTGAAATAATCAAAGAGTTCCTATTGTTGGTTGTGTTGTGTGCCTTCAAGTCATTTCCAGCTTATGGAGACCATAAGGCAAACCTGTCATGGGTTTTTCTTGGCAAGTTTCTTCAGCAAATTTGCCACTGCCATGCTCTGAGGCTGAGAGAGTATCACTTCCTCAGGGTTACCCAATGGGGTTCATGACTTCCCCAGGGTCACCCAGTGGGGTTTGAACCCTCTTCTCCAGAGTCATAGCCCAATGCCCAAACCACTATTCCACACTGGCTACCTTGGTTCAAATATTGATAGAACAGAGACTGCAGGCAAGAAATCAAAAGAAGACTAGGAATGGGAGGGGCAGCTATGAAAGACTTGGGCAAGACATAATTCTGAACACTAAAGTGAAGATTGTCCAAGCCATTGTATTCCTCATCACCATGTACAGATGTGAGAGATGAAAAGTGAAGAGAGCAGATAAGGAGAAAATCAATTCATCTGAGATGTGGTGCTGGAGAAGAGTGCTGAGAATTCTGTGGACAAATAAATGAGTCCATTAAAGATCAAGCCCAAAATCTGCTTGGAAGGCAAGACAATCAAACAGAGGTTGTCGTACGAAGGTGTAAATCATTAGGGGAAAAAAAAAACAATAATGCTAAGTAAGGCAGAAGGAAACAAAAAGAGAGAAGGACCACATGCAAGATGGTTAGACTCAATCAGCAACAAATACTTTGGTCACACATTAATATAAAAATTCCCAAAGTATTGTACAACCAGAATCTACCACTTCACAGCAGTGTCTCAATTCTATAGGAACAAAATTTATATTGAGCTAGGCAATCATTTGTCCTCTCCCTGTCTCACTCAAACACACACACGCATCTTAAAAGGTTCAAATACACAGGCGTAACATGCAAGACACTCACCAGTGCTTGGGATGGAGTCTTAATCAGGAGATGATGATAGGTGTGAATGGAAACAAACACAGAAAACATCAAAGTTGGCACACTGAATGATGGCAATGGCTTACTTGATAAAACCCACCTTTTCCTTCTCTTACATACAGATTTTATCATATCAAGGCCAAGAATGTGAATGTACATGCATAGAAGAACTACTCTGGTGGATCAAACCAAGCATCTAACCAAGCCTACCTTCTTTTAAATAATAGCCAGCTAGATGCTTCCAAAAAGTCCATGAGCAAATCAGAAAAGTGATATCCCTCCTCCATGTTTCATTCCAACACCTATTTTTTAGGTATATACTTGGTTTCCATATGAAACTTCTGTTTTCCTATAAGGGGCAGCTTCATATCTGTTGATAAATCTCTCTCCCATGTATTTATCTAAAGTGTTAATGGATACATCTGAGCTCATGCCTTGTATCCAGGACTTGACAAAGTTATATTTTACACTGCAACTCCCAGAGTTTCCAGATAGCATATTATGTGTGGATTCTGAGAAATATAGTCCCCCACACCCAGAAAAAGGTAACATTTCTAAGCTGTACTCCCAGGAAAAGGCCATCTCTTTCAGCAGTGAACTGCATAAATTGATAGCATGAGTTATTTATAGACCTATCCCTATGAAGGAGGGAGGCACATGGAACCACAGGGAATTTACATACCTCCAGATACCAAAGCACAAAACACCATGAAGAATCCCACTATCTTCATGGTCATCCTGACTTAGGCAGAACCTTCTTGGAATTCAGAGAAGACTAAAAGGGTTGGGGAAGTGTTGTGGAAACCCATTCTACATGGCTTATTAAATAACAGTCACTAACCATAGGGGTGGGCTGAAGAATGGGATCACAAAGAGAATACTGATTGATGCCATTAAAGAATAAACACCCTAAATACGTAAAGATGAAATCAGACTGGAACATAGGCTTTCCAAGCATGACGCCAAGTATGACATTAGCCAGGAGTTAGTTGCTCTTCTCCAGAAGGGATCACATCCAGGAGACAAGGACATTTGGCTTTCAAGTGTATTTTCTCAAAGAAAGTCTCCTGATGTTTTCCCTGCCTCTGGCAAATCTTGGTGGGGGGCTGCAGCTCAGTGTGGTATGACTGCGCCTTCTTCTGATGCAAGCCACTCAGGCTCCTCAAGGCATTAACCAAAGTTCTCTCATTAGATGAGGCCTAAATATGGAATTTGGTCCCACATGAAAAAGTCAGTATCTCTGAGAATCTCACATTCTATGTAAAAGATGAAAAGGGTCTAACTCAACTAGTTCCTAATATGTGAAGTTGTACCTAGCTGCATGTGAGGTCCAGGGTAAGAAGCTGGGTTTCCAATGGTCAGAAGGCTATGAGGCCACAGTGGCAGAAAGGGCTATACGTGGGGTAAAGTATGGAAACTCTGATCCCCCCCCTTCCTCTTCCCCATCTTTTTTACATGCAAAATTTACCAATGCATTGAGTTAAATATTGAATTTGCTTAAATAAAACTGTTCAAATTTGAGCAATGTTATTTCTTTATAAAATGTTGAAATATAAATATACATGAATGTGTGAATGAAAATAAATCCACTAAATAAACAAAATATTTTTATTCAGACACAGTGGGCTTTTGGTGTCTGCTGGGGTTTGGTTCCAGGACCCCTTGTGCAAACCAAAATCTGTGGACGCTTAGGTCACATTAAATACAATGGCACAGTAAGATGGTGTCCCTTATATAAAGCAGCAAAACCAAGGTTTGCTTTTTGAAATTTATACATTTTAAATTATTGTCATATTGTGGATGCTTAAATCCATGAATAATAAAAAAAAAAATCCCTGGCTAATATATCAAGTGGTGTGGGGGGAGTGGGGAGTCCACATGTAGATCTACAAGGTTTGAGTGCCACTGGGTCAGAAGACATGTTTTTCATGTCAGAGATCCCAGGTCTGATTCCTGTTAGATACTGAGAAGGATGGGAACTACCTAACTCCAAGGTCCTGGGGAGCCACTGAGAAATTAGAACATTGGCGGGGTACAGACCGCCGCTTTGCGGCGGTCTGCCGCCGCCGCCAGTAGGTCCGCGGGGGAGCCGGAGCCTTCAGACGGCCCGACTCCCGCGCGGACCGAAAAAAGAAGCTCCAAAATGGAGCTTCTTTTAGCGTCGCATTTGCGACATAGCGAGGCGCCAGGGGCGCGCTCGCTACGTCACAAGCGGCACGACACGTCTGGACGCTGTGCGTCCAGTACGTAAAGATGGCGGCGCCCATGTAGAAGGGGCGCCACCATCTTGTACGTATAGAATACGTACTAGGGTTAGGGGGGTGCGGAAGCACCGCCCCTTCCTAACCCTAGTACGTATTCTATACGTACTATTTGGCGGTCTGTAAACCGCCATTGTGATTAGTTTAGTCTGAATGGAGTAAGGACAATTTCCTGTGTTCCTCCCTGTTCCTTTGACAGCTCTTTGCTCCTATTTATGAAACATAGCAGCAGAGTTATGCAAAAAAGCCAAATGCAGCTACCCCCCCCCCACACACACACACACACATTCACTGGTTTCCTTTTCATAGTTTTTATTAAATGTTCTCTTTAGGAATCTCTGTGTCCTCAAGTGTGAGTCTATGGTCAACCTCTGCTGATCATGGAATCATGCTGGAAGACCTAAAGATTCCTAGGGAAGTGTTCTCTCAAGTTTAAAAAGTGATGTTTATTTATAATCATTTATTTTTTGTGTTTTTAACACTTTCATGGGGGGTGTTCCTAATCCCCACAAATGCGAGGGGCAGACTGTATATGTGTGTTTAAGTTGTATATATGGGTTGCAGAGTTAAGTTTTTCCTTCTTTTGAAATGTATACTACACAGAACCATGACCTGGGATAGCTGCTTTACTATAGCAATAGAAAGTACATTTCTATACCGCTTATCAGTGCACTTCTGTACTTCCTAAGTGGTTTACAAACTGTAAGTTAATTGCCCCCAACAATCTGGGTACTCATTTTAGTGACCTCAGAAGGATGCAAGCCTGAGTCTTGAACTGAACTCACAACCTTATGGTTTGTGAGTGAGTGGCTGCAGTACAGGCATTTAACCACTGTGCCACCAGGGCTCATACTGTTCTGGATGTTGATTCTGCACCAATGGTTCTTCTTTTGTGTCTGAATATAAGCTCCAGAAAATAGACCAATGAATAATGTATGCATTACAAATGGCAGGGGAATCAAGAGATTAATATTAATAGGAATGAGATGATTGAGATTATGGATGCAAATCTTTGCTTTTTTAATCTTACATGAGAGAATGTAAAAAAAATCACTGGGTTATGTAACAAGAATTTGCATTCCCTCTAGGGAGCCAACATGGAAATGGAGGTACTATAAAGATGGACATAAGAGGGAATCTAAGAGGAAAACAAACAGATTGGACAAAGAGTCCATCTAGTTTGATATCCGATTGCCAAAATTGTCTGCAAAATCTATCCATACAATCCGCCCCGCACCCTCAGAACATCTGGGCAGCAGTTATTGAGGGTTCCAGGGGCCAGACTTGTCTCCACGTCCAGGAGGTCTTTTACCATCTCGACCCCGACCCTCTGGAATTCTCTGCCCAACAAGCTCCGCTCGGCCACCTCCCTAGCCCAGTTCAAAAAGGGGCTGAAGACCTTTCTGTTTAATCTTGCATTTCCCGATATAGGCTGCAACTAGCTTTCCCCACCCCTATGTCAGCAGTGGCAAGCTGGCCAGAATTGTTTTAATTGTTTTTAATGTATCTGTATTTGCTTTGTTTATTTGTAATTTTGTATTCTTTAAGATGTTGTACACCGCCCTGGTTATATAGAAGGGCGGTATATAAATAAAATTTTTATTTATTATTTATTATAACATGACATCAAGAGCCTTCCACTGACCTTGTCCAAACTAAGACCTCTGAACCTAGTAATGTCTCTAGAAAACAGAAGAAAGAGTTGCTGTAGCAGCCTTCAGTACAGTCTCAATCCATGAGTACTTAACAACCACTAAGTAAAAACTTTGCCACCTAGGGATGACATTAGACATTAAAAGAGAAAAAAGCCCCCCTGCACTGCTTCCATTTCCACTTCAGACCATCCACCATCACCTTCCCCACAGGAAAGCAGAGGCAGAAGGCAGGTAGGTCTGGACCAAAACACATAATTAGGAGTGCAGTGGGCATTTGACAGTTCAGGCCTCCTCTTCCTCCCCCTACTACCCCCTTGCATTAAATGTATGTTTCTCTGGATCTGTGAAAATTTGGTGCTTCAAAGTGGAATATGTGGGATAACTTGACAACTATCTCCATATAGACAGCACTGCTAGGTTAAACGGATGTTTATCCTGAAAGAGATTTGAGCCTTTGTGCAAGTATTTGCTGAAAAATATAATAATCCCAATTCCAAACAGGAGCATGTCAGTCACCTCACTGGAAAATCCTAGGAAAGCAGTGCATATGACCTTTAGTTTGCAGCTTTACAGCAACCACCTCTATAAAAGTAACCATCAGTTTGTTGCCAGAAAAACATCCAAGAGGCTCATGGTCTTAAATGTCATACATTTTATTGAGTTATAAACTCCATGGCAGTAGAAATACAGTCTTTCTTCTTTCAAGCATTTGTTTAAAAGCACATGGGAAAAAAGGTATGAGGCTGCAGATGTCCTTCATCAACCTGGCTACTGAAAGTGGTATTTATTATTGTTCTTCAGAACAATTCCAATTACATTGTTATCACTGAATTTCTCCAAAATAACTCTTGAGTATGCATCCCTGCATAAGCAGTTATCTGCTGAAGACACACTGGGAAGTTTTAGAACACCACTGATGTTAGTTTTATTTTATTTATATGTTTAAAACTACAGCATTGCTCAATCAAATTACCATCTAAGCACAATTTATGCAGATGCTTCCTCTTAGGGAAGACTATTACCTTTGTTTTAGAATAGTTAATAACCAAATTCTTTTGATTACAGACCCTATCTAGTTTGCTTAGAAGTCTGCTCAGTCCTATCTGAGTGGTAGATAAGAGAGCCATATCATCAGCATATAACAGCATTTGCATCTTTCTGTTTCCAATGGAAAACAATCTAGAAAATTTATGTCAGAGATTATTTATATAGAATTAAACAGAAAGTGGGCCAATAAGCAGTCCTGTTGCCACAGATGGCAGAAAATTATTGTAGTTTCCATTATTATTGTTGGCCTGAAGTTACATTTTATCCAGTTACTACTGGTTTCATTTTTTCATTTCTGACCTTCTTTATGATTTGTGACATGTAAGTATGATAGTAGCATTTGATTTGTTGTACCAGATATACTGTATTATCAGAGTGTTTTGCAAGGAACATCATGCCACAGAAAAATAACACTGATATATATGTATGTATACACACACACAGACACACACACATCCTCAAAACAGTCCTAGAAAGCCGGACTGAAAAAGAGAATAACTGGTCCAGCAAATTTAATTTTCTCAATTGGGATTAGAACCCTAATCTCCCAAATACCAACACTCTGACTGAGATATTTGAGCTACTGTTTTTTCTCTTGTAACACAAAGGAAGAAAACAATTTCCAAGAGAAAATCTCAGATTGCCATTTCCAGGGCTGATCCCTTCAGATCTTTATGGAGAAGTATGTACCCTCACACATGAATTGCCCACTTGTTTGTCACAGACAAGCTTCATAAAATAGTTGGCCTCTTTCAGTCCATAGACCATTTGAAACATATAACCTAAAGCTCATCTTTTCAGTGGTAGGTGTCAGCGGCTGTAATCTTGATGATATGTGTGGCAGCAGTTGGGAGTCAATATACATTCTGTTATCTTTCAGGATAACATGTGTACTTTAATGTGGTAATTGCCACCTCCCGGCTAACCTCACAACTGGCCAAGCATCTGTAGATGGCAGCATTCATCCTTCAGTTAGCCTGTATTTATTCATAGGCATTTGTGGTGGTTTCACAGTGTTTGCCCATCATTGCAATATTTGCCTGTGCAGCTTCTTTGATTGGTGTTTGTTGACTACATAAGAGAGCAGTGTAGGTAACAAGCTCAATATCAATCAGTGTTCAAGCTCATTGTATCATCCTATGCAGCGAAAAGTCTGTAGGTTACTATCTGAATTTCTGTGATGAGGACAGTTTGCACCCTGCTCCTGCTGGCAACTGCCACCTGGACTTTACCATCTCATGGTAAGTAAGCAGTCACTACCCCATGTGTACTTCCTGGCAGAGGTGGTTTTGTCCTGCTTCAATAAACATCTATAAGAAGTGTACACCACAAGTGTTTTGTATTTCAGGGTTTTCCAGATTTTGGAATATTTGTATATCCATAATGAGATATCTTAGAGATAGGACCCAAGTCTAAACATTACATTTATTTATATTTCATATACAATTGTACGCATAACCTGAAGGTAATTGTATACACAATATTTCTAATAATTTTGCACATGAAACAAAGTCTGTGTACATTCAGCCAACATAAAGGAAGGGGGCCATTATCTCAACCACCCTTGTGCGTAATTTTGGATTTTGGAATATTTTGGATTTTGGAATGCTGGATAAGGAAGACTCAACCTGTATATGTTTATCTTCCCATAATGCTAGACTGTATTTAAAGTTGCCATGTGAAACATTGGACAGGGCTCCTGCACCTTTAAACATTGTGCAGCAAAGATAATTTCAACAGTGTCCCTCCTCACCACCACTATTAAAGCTACAGGAGCCTTGTCCTGTTTTTTACTTGGCAACTATTACAGATTAAGTACTGCTAAACTGATAATGACACATGAGATTTTTGAAACACTATGTCCCTGTTTAGCAAACCAAGCACCCAAAGAGACCTGCTCTACAGTGGGAGGGAGAGTTCTTTAATGTTAAACTCTTTACTTTCAGTTGAACCCTCTTTGGTGTGAAACTACTAAACCAGTCATGTCCTAGAATAATAATGATAATATATACTCTTACTCATTCTGATTTTTTGTTGTTGTTCATTGCTCTGAATTCAGTGTCTATTATATCTTGTTGAGTAATCTTTTCTTTTGGTTAGTATCTTCCCTGTTCAGTAGCTTCTCTCAATAGTTTCTTATAGGCCTTCTCTGTATGGACTGCCACATTGACCCTCTAGGTGTTGCTGGACTGAAAGTTTCATCATTTCCCTACCATTGAAACATATTAGCTATGGCTGATTAAAAAAATGCAACCCACTAGCACCTAGAGGACCATGCATGCCTAGTTTTGGTTTATGTGATTATCATCGTCCATCCAGATCTAACAATATTTCATTAAATATGAGGGTGTTTTTGGAGGGGGGGTCAAATTTCCAAGTGGTGCTCTACCAGAGGGTAGAACTACAACTCCCATGTATGTGATGTTATAAGTCTGTAGGCACCAACATCATGAGACAAGAGAGAACTCTTAGAAAACAAAATAATGCACTTCCACATTCATGCCATAGGATTCCAAAGAATGAACTGAATCTGAATTAAAAGTCTGATTTTTTTTGTCTACCACTAATTGAATATTGATAATTCTTTTCTAGAGTCCGGCAATGAATATTACCAAGAGACCCAGCTGATGCCCCCAAATAGTAAGTACAATTAGGCACAAAGCATAAAAAATTTACATAAGCTTAACTTATAGGATTGGATGTACTGTTAGACTGAGCAAACTAAATAGCCCATGAAAGTGAAGCAAATTATAATTTACTTTGTTATTATTGTGTCTTTACTGCCAGAGAATGTTGTCCTTGGCTGCATCTGCACTGCAAAATTAGTGCAGTTTGACTCCACTTTAACTGCCATGGCTGAATGCAATGAAATTCTGGGGTTTGTAGTTTTGTGAGATATTTTGCCTTCTATGTCAGAGAGCTCTGGTGTCACAACAAACTACAAATCCCAGGGTTCCATAGGATGGAGTCATGACAGTTAAAGTGGTGTCAAGCTGCATTACTTTTGAAGTGTGGCAGCAGCCCCTGTATAATTTTCAGCATTATATGGAAAATTATTAGCTTGATATTGGGTATGAAACATCTTTGACTTAAGTAGGAACTGATTCAGAGGTGCAGTTTATTACTCTGCCTCAGGCAGTAAAATACTTTTTGCCAGCTCTGCTGACTTAATAACTAATATTCAAAAGGATATTGCAGCATCTTTGAGACTAATTGAAAGATAAGATTGGTAGCCTGAGCTTTCATAGTCTTGATCCTATTTCCTCAGATGCATGTGATAGATACACGCATCTCCACCACATACATTTGAGGAAGTAGGCTCAAGTCTACAAAAACTCAAGTAGATACCAATTTCTGTCTTTCAGTTAGTCTCAAAGGCATTGCAAGATGCCACTGCATGTTGGTTTTCCAGACTAACACAGGATTAAGGAATGATGTTACTTTGGTAAAGTCAGGAATGACAAAGAAAATAATGCTTGGTACAGTGAAGCAATTATGCACTTGATGGACTGAAACCATCCACAAGGGGTTAGACTGGATGGCCCTTGGGATCTCTTCCAACTCTATGATTCTATGTGAAGAAGTCTCATAAATAACTGGGAAATCTAATAAAACTGGAACTGGAAACTGAATTGACTCTTAAGCCAAACTTACATTGACCTAGTTAAAAAAACAACAACTTGTTCACATTAGAAATCTGGAAAATATAGAAACTTTAGAGACATACCTAATTCACAAGTGGAAGGTGAAGTTACATATTTTAGATTCTAAAGCATATTCTGTTCGTTTTGAGATCTTGAGAGGAAAGTGAAGGACAATTTCTAGAGAAGAGCAGTGCTAAACTACCGATGTAAAGAAGTTCACACTAAATTCCCTTTTACTTTCTTGGAATATAGGGACACCTGAGATACGAAATGGCTGTATCCGGGACCTACTACAAGCATTTGGAACTAGTTACCAAACTGAGGCTGATATGGTAACTGCATATCTAGAAGCGATTTTTGGAAACTCAGGTAAGTCTTGAAGGAAAAAAGCAAGTTGGGAAGACACACAATTGTACTGCAGTACAAAGACACATGGAGATGAAACTCCTAGAAACTGGGTTTGTCAATAATAGATAACCCAGCTGCTTGTACATTCAGACCCTCCTTCTGGGGTGTGGTAGACGGATTGTCATGACGGGGACTGCAGTTCAGAATTTATCCCAGTAGCCCTGATGGTGTTGGGCCCACTTCAAACCAGTTGATGATGTTACTCCCAGACAATAGGGCCTGTAAAACTTGGCCCCAAAGCTTAGCAGCATAGAATCAGCCCTCCAGCCATTGCTCCACTTTCTGCCCCTTGTTTGAGGAAAGAGGGTGGGTAGCAAGATCTAATTCACACCACAATCATAATAATGCCCTTATGTGCTCTTATGCACCTTAAGAATGGATCTAGGTCAACACAGTCACCTTTAATATTTTTCATACACCCAGGAAGCCTGAAATAATCCACTACTGCCATTACACCATTTCTAGCTTCCACTTGTAATGTGTTCATGAGTGACCTGGGAGGAGGGTGAATGAGATGGGAGCAAGAAAAAAGATAAAACAAGAGAGAAAGATGCCTCAGGATTTGGAGGTCATGTAGGTGACAATAAGGCAAATGGTGAAGAATTCATCTTCTCTATAATCTTGATAGGAGTCCATGCCAACAGACAGCAAAAGGAGGGGGGTCATGAATTTCCAGGCATCTATCCAAGGAGCAGAAGCTGAACCATCACAGGTAAGTTCTCTGGGGGAATTTCTAGCCATCTGACTTGGCTACCATTCTTTAAATCCTGTTGACTTAGGAGGGTGGGAGAAGAAGCTTTGTCTGAGCCTGGAATGAACGGGAAAGATCTTCAGCTGCGGGGCAAAGGAATGCTCTCTTATCCACTAGCTTGGTAGCCATAGGTGACTTAGAACTATAAGAACTATAAGCAAGCCAACATATAGATGAGTTAGGATCTGAAAAGGAATCGGGTTCTTAGAGCTGCCTATGGTGTCTAGCATCAAAAGCATGAAAACATGTTCCCAGTAACTTTTTTTGTAAAACAATTTTTATTTAAAGTTTCAGAAATACATAATAAATTTTAAAATTAAGAAAGAAAATAGAAAACAAAAATAGAATAAAATAAAAATTAAACAGTACAGCACAATTTTTAAAAGAAAAAGAAGAGAGACAACAAAAGAGAAGAAAAAGTGATTCCCAGTCTTCTTTTTGGTAGTTATGTATGCATATACAGTAGTCATTAATATTGCCTCTCTAAAATTATAACATATTCCCATCTTTGGATAACCTATTTTTTCTAATCATCAAATCCAAAAGTTAGCAAATCATTTTCTGTTTTTCTTTCTTTCTTTTTTTCTTTTTTTAAAAAACAATTAGAAAAGTCTATGGGTTTTCCAGTCTTTGAGAGATGTCACCATTGACCTTTCTGTAATCAAACCAAAAAATGTATCCACATCTGCCAAATCTGTCACTTTCAACAACTGTTCCTCCACTGTGGGCACTGTTGAATTCTTCTATCTTTGCACACACCACAGTCTTGCTACTGTAGTCATATACTGAAGTAATCTTCCATGGTTCTTATCCAACTGTACATCCATCAATTCTGAAAGAAAAAGGTTCTAGTTATAATTGGATAATGATCTTTAAAATCTTCAACATCAAACTCTGCATTTGGACCCAATTCTTTTAAGCTTTTTCACATGTCCACCAGATATAAAATGTCCCTTCACATTGCTTACATTTCCAAGTGGGAACCCTTATTTCTGCATCCCAAACATACTAATTCACTGGGATGTTTCAGTCAAGAGCTATCCATTCATCCTCTACCAGCTCTTGGCCAGCTTCCAACATCTGTTGCATAGGATACACACATTTTACAAGGCTGGCTTAAGGTCCCTCATGCTTAGAAGGTGAAAACATTTTTTTTGTGGACTAGTTAATAGCGGCCATACTGACTGAAGAATTCTAGGACTTCTGGTCCAATGAAGTCCATTTCCCAACTTCTACTCATTCCTGGCACATCTTCTAGCCAGTACCTCTCACAGGCAGAGGTGTACTATCTCACACCTAAGCAGCAATATCAAGTGATACCCCAAACCCTTAGAAAGTGTGATATAGCTGTAACAATAATACATGTGCAACGCTAACATGTGAATCCTGTTCACAAGATGATATTCCTATCTGTGCACTAAGAGCATCAGGAAGGTTCCCTCTAAGAGCACCCCTGCCTTCTGAATAGTGATAGAAACAAAAAGTCTTTTCAGTGTTGGCATCCTGTCCAGGTAGGTGTATCCTCATGCCTAGAGAAGGACCATTGTATCATTTGTATTCAACCTAGTGTGACTCACCATTTTCACCAGTTGATTCAACAAGTCTAATTTAGTTGGGATTCTAGAGATTATCTGGGTCAGTTTTCCTGCATTAACTGTTTTCTCTATAGTTTGAATTTGGTTCACTTTTCACTATGCTTCTACTAAGTTGGGGGATTCGTTTGCTTTATGGTATATGTCGAGTATCCCTTATCTGAAATGCTTAGGACCAGATGTGTTCCATATTTTGGAGAAAAAAAACCCCAGATTTTGGAATACAAATATTTGCATATAGGACATAACAGGAGCATCATTGCAGGGCGAGGTGGTGTACAGACCATATTGAGCGACACTTCAGAGGGGGGTTGTCACCCAGTGTGCTGGTGGGAAGGGACTGCCTTCCAAGTCTGGCAAGCTGGTCAAGTGAAAAAGGTAGTCTCTTCCCTTTCCCACCTGGCCAACAGCTCTGCAAGCAACTCACTCCCACTAGCAGCTGCTATTAGGAAGAGGCTGCTTTCCAGGTTTGGTGGGTCTACTGGCTGGGCAGTAAAGAGAGTTGCCACCATCTCCCACCCACCCAGCAATTCTTCCAGATCAAGTAAAAGCTGTTGCAGAGAGGCAATAGGTATTAAAATGGTCCACATCAGGTGTTAAATATATTAGATGGACCACTGAGACATAATGAGCCTGGAGCATGCAAGTGTAGTGCTTGTCATGAACACACATTTTCTGCCATTTCATAGATTACTGTGTCTTTCTGCACCCACATGTCTTTCCAGGTTTGCAAATACAGTAAAGGTATATAGCTCAAAAGGTTGTGGATTTGGGATATTTTGGATTTGAGAATTCTGGATAAGGTGTACTTAACCCGTCATTGCTTTTAGAGAAGATTGTTGCTCCATTGTAATACAATGTACAAATAAACTGATACGACAGAATATTAATTTTCCCAACGTAAGCAACAACACTTACTAAATGGGCACTGTCTTCTTTCCCTTTTTCATCCCCTCCCCATTTTTCTGTAGCTGCATGGTTGTGATTCCACTCAAGAAGACATGCAGGAGACAATCCTGGATGGAACTGGGAATGATGAAAGCCTTAGCATCCACATGTTCCACCCTGTTGTCAAGCCCTCCATGTTGATCAATAAAGTTCTGATTAAGCAAGCCATCAACATTTCATTCTTCCTACCACAATTGTGGCTTTCTTTATAGAAACAAACACAAAAACCATTTGATTTACAAAATGGAACTTATAAGTAGACAAATGTTCACAACTAGTCAAACTATATATGCTCACAATTAACCAAATGGTAAGCACATACAAATCTCTTGTTTTCATCAGATACTAGCATGACTTACTAACTTTTCTCTTGTAGAAGCAAACACTATTTTCAAATGAACAGAGGATACAGACATTAACTGGGAGGTCTTAGCCACCTAGGGGATTTCTGTGAGGGTAAACCATCCTGGAAGATGGATAAAAATGTTAATTGGGGTCTATGACTATCTGATCTCTCCAGATATATTTCCAGGAAACAGTAAGAGAAAGCTTGGGTTTTTAACACCAACTGTCCCATACAACCAGAGAGAAAAACAAAACTGGCTTACTGATGGCTTCTCATACCCCCTTGGGGTTTTCTCCTTATATTTCCTGAAGACAGGAATGAAAAGAAACCATTCATAACTGCCAGGACACCTGTTGATTCAATGGAATCTTGCAGGATTACCATTGGCACTCCAATGAAATGTTGACATCTGTCTCCTGGAAATGTACAGCATGTCCATGCCATACGTGGATGTGCCATATGTGGCTTTAACTTTATGTGGAAGGTTAAGCCACTGGACAATGAATGGTGTGTGCCCATGGTGCACGCACTGTGACAAACGTGGAAGTGCTCCCCCACTGCAGCCAATAGGGTTTGAGCATACACAGTTTTCTCCATACGGAACAGATCACTGTGTATGGAGAGGGCCCACTGTACCTTCAAATGTTTTAGAGAAATATTCATTAATCTCATTGTACAGGATTTTGTTGTGATTAGTACCTGAAAGGGTGGTGTTTTTTGTCCCCTCACACTTTGTGTGGTTCTAAGAGTGCACTGTTACCCTACTGCATCACCAATGCCCATCACTCACACATGGCAAAATGGCAGTGGCATCCATGAGTCATGAGGAAAAAGGGGAAAAAATAATAAAATATAATTATAGTTAAAATTAAATAGCTAGCCTTCAACTCAGTTTGAAGCTAATTTATTTGGCCAGTGAAGATGACCCCTGAGAGAACAGGTGTGAATACAAAGCTGCCACTGAAAAATGGGAGATGCAAGCCACAGGCTAAAGGCTAAAACACATGTGCAAAATAAAGTGGCTTCCAGCTACATTGAAGGTGGGGATTTTAGATGATGCATGAGGTGAAAGTAGGTGGGGAGTGGAACAAATCCATGTTCTAGGGCTAAAAATTAGTTCAAAAAGAAACAGGGATACTCCAGCTTATTACAGAAAATGTGCACCTTTGAGCCTGCATATAAACTGCCCTCAGCACACACAGGCTGGTTTGAAGGCAGGCCAAACACCCATGGGCAGTCCGCAGGTCCCCACCATGCATATTGCCTCCCCACCATGAATGAACACTGTTGCACAAACACATGACTTGCAACCTCCAAGTATCTCCCACATCCCGCTCACACACCATCCCATTGGATGGCCACACCCTTTATCGGTCATACATTTGCCCATGCTATGCACTGCTAGTACACGGCATCAGAGCATCAGTGTGCCAAGTGATACATTGGCAAAGCACAATCATGGAGGACCCCCATACATGCCCCCTTCACCCACCTTTACCCCATGCTCCCCTGCTGGACTGTCTGGTTTGTGTATTTTCCTTCCCCCTCCCTTAGAAATCAAATAAGAGATATTTTGGAATATAATTCTACGATTATTTTTGTTCCAACATTGTTTATTTTTCAATCCAAGTGCATGTATGGCCTTTGGGGGGGAAATTATTACACAATCTTCTGTCTTATTCAGAACCAATTTTCTTACATTCAAAGTTAAACAATTTTCAGCAGGGATTGGCTGGCTCTAACCAACCTCTTTCTTCACATTTATATTTTCAGCTATAACTCCCCCTACCTAATAATCAGTGAGGATTCTGAGAGTTGTAGTCCCCCACCCACAGAAAAAAGTAAGATTTCTAAGCTCTACTTCCTGAAAAAAAAAATCATTTCCAGAAGCGAATTACATAAATGGGTTGCATAAGCTATTTACAGATGTACCCTAAGAAGGAGGGAGGCACATGCAACCATAGAAAACTGCCTATCTCCAGATATCAAAGTGCAATGCATCATGAAGAGTCCCGCTGTCTTCATGGGGCCAGAGCAGGCAGGCATGAAAGAGTAGCCTGAGTCCAGTCTGGTCAGAAGAGGGTTGGAATTCCACTAACCACATGGCCCACTCCCAAGGTGGCCATGCATGCAGGGGCCAACCTGTGCTGCTGGGTAGCCAGATTATCCTGGCTCCTTTTTGCTGTGGTCCTAAGGACCAGAGATGGACTTTGGCATGGCTTCTGGCCACTTGGAGGCATGCATTGTCTAAATTCCATGCTTCCAAAGTGGCTGGAAGCAACTTCATTTTGACTGTGTGTTTCATCCCATGGCCATTCTGACTGATCTGGAAGCTTCTTGAAATTCAGGGAGGACTAAATGGTTTGGAGAGTCTTGTGGAATCCTAGTTCACTCCAACTGACTTATTAAATAACTGCCACCAACTGAAGGGTGGGAATGGATTCACAAAGAGAATAATGATTGAGGATGTTAAAGAATAAACACCCTTAAGTATTTAAAGATGGAATTAGACTGGGTCACAGGATTTCCAAGCATGAAGCCAAGTACGATATTAGCCAGGGGTTAGTTACTCTTCTTCCTAAAGGAACTACATCCAGGAGACAAGAACATTTGATTTTCAACTGTCTTTTTACAAAGCAAGTCTCCTGATGTTTTCCCTGCCTCTGGTAAATCCTGGCAGGGACTGTAGCTCAGTATAGTGTGGCTGTTCCTTCTTCTCATCTGCCCCACTCCAGGCTCCCCAGAGCATGAGCCAAAGTATGTTATTAGATGGAACCTAACATGGGATTTGATTCGACATGAAAAAGTTAGGATTACTCAGAATCTCAGGTTCCCCTCAAGACAAATGTCCAGTTTAGCTAGTTACAAACATTTGTTGGTAAAGTCTGCTTGGATGCATGTAATGTACACGGTAAGGAGCCAGATTTCCAGTGATCAAGGGTTTAATTCTTCTTCAAGAAGGTACAGCATAGGTATAATATTTTTTTTCTTATTGCAAGAAAATTTGCATGTGGTTGTTTTGCACAGAAAACAGGTTTCCTTTGTAGGAAATCATATTCTACGCCCAAGTACTATTTGCTGTGCAAAAATGCTGATTCCCACACAGAAAATGTTGTTTTCTATGCAAATCACCCATGTGAAAATTTTACACAAACTAAGTCCCCAATTACTGATTTTTTTTGGTCCAGGAAACAGTGCAGATAATAACAATATTTTCTGTACATAAAATATTGTTTTCTGCACAAAACATTTGTTTTCAGCACAAAACAACGACATGCAAATTTTGAGCAGAATAAGTTCTGAACTTCATTGTTACTTGTCAGTCCAGAGTTTATTTTATTTTATTTTAGGAAAAAGTGTTTTTGATCATTTTTGAAAAATATTTTTGAATATTCTTTAATAATAATAGGTTTTATTTATATACCTCCCAATCACTGGGAATCCGAGCGGTTTACAATAGAGGGGATAACAGACAATTCCCTGCCCAAAGGCTTACAATCTAAAAGACACGACACAAAAGGAGAAAGGAATGGTGAGGGGGGGGAGGGAATCAGGTCCAGCATTCTTCTCTCCCTCTGAGGCCTGGACCAAGGCAGATGGACCGGAGGGAGGGCTCTTCTTCTTCAGGCTAGTCCCTGCTGGTACTGGGCCAGCCT
>NC_056523.1:182547369-182579565 GCF_019175285.1 Sceloporus undulatus | reverse complement strand
TACTGGGCCAGCCTTCTCTCTCCCTCAGAGGCCGAAAGATGACAGTTGGGGAGGGAGGAGCCTCCTTCTTCAGGCTAGCCCCTTTCAATTCCTAAATTCCATAGGTGGCAGAAAGGACCATAGGATGAGGCTGAAACAGGTCACAAAACTATCCCCTGTTCTCTTTAAACAATGGAGTAAAATATCCAAACCTGAGACCCTGGAAAACCACTGAACACTCAGCAAAGACTATTCTGAGCTAATTGGACCCATACTCTGAATGTAATAAAGGTAGATTTCTATGTTCTTTCTTTCCTATTCTTTTTGACAGCTCTTTGCTCCTCCTTATTGCAAACATTAGCAGACTGACACACACACACACACACACACACGAATTCACTTTTTCTTGGTGTAGAATTTTTTCTTTTCTTTTCTTTTCTTGAATTTCGATGACACAAAGCCCCAATGATACTTATGCTGCAGTGGTTTCCAAACCTTGGTTTTCCAGGTGTTTTGGACTCCAACTCCCAGAAGCCCCAGCCAATAACTGTCAGAAATTCTGGGAAGTGAAGTCCAGAACATCTAGAGGACCAAAGTTTGAGAATCGGTGTTTTACCGTTTGGGTATAGAAGTTCCAGAAAACATGATCAAATAATGGTTTATGTGTACTATGGGTGGCAGGTGAGTCAAGAGATTAATAGGAATAGGAATACAAGGGAATGTAAATCTGCTTATATCAATGTCACATTTGAGAACAAAAAGATTCAAAATTTTTCTCCCAGCTCAATAAGATCATAAGAATTTATATTCCACCTATAGAGTCAAATTGGTGATGGAGGTGCTCTAAAGATGGACAAAAGAGAGGACTTAAGAGGAACTTGGTGGCTCAGACCAAAAGTCCATTGAATCCAATATCCTATTCTCAAAATTATCTGCAAAGTCCACCACAATAGAACATCAACAGGCCTCCGTGAATATTGTTCATTTCTGCTGCAACTAAGATCCCTGATCCTAGTGACAATTCCTTCAGAATGGAGAAGCAGAATCTTGTGGCAACCTCCACTTGGGACTCAATGAATGGGCAGTTAACAACAACTAAAGCCCCAAATTTCCCACTTAGGAACAACATCAGTACTGAAGAAACTGAGAGGTATAGCTCTGACAGGCCTCACCTGTGCTCCCGACCATCATTCACTGCCCAGTAAATCAGTGACAGAAGCAACAGTCAGTTTCTGCCAAAGTGCACCATCAAGGATGCTGTGGTCATTTTATACTTGGGGCCTCCTCTTCATCACATCTGCACATCATTAAGATCCATAGCAGACAAGAGTTTCTTTTCTTTTCATAGCAGATAAGAGGTTTTATCAAATTACAGTGCTTGGAAGTAAAATGACAGTGTTTGTTGTCACTTGACAAAAGCACCTCCATTTAGACCAGCATAGCTGAATTAAGCAGATGTTTACCTGAAACAGAGACTTGATGTTCAGGAACTTGTGTAAGTATACTTGTGTAAGTATTTGCTGAAAAAATTAATAATTCTAATTCCAAACAGGAGCATGTTACCCATTTCATGCCATATTGGAAACACCCCAGGAGATGCAATGCAAATAATTGGCAGCCTTAGAGTTCTAGAAAAGCGGCCAAGTCAGCCTGTTGCCAGAAAAACACCCATGAGACTCGTGGCACCTTAAACAGTAAAAGAGTAAGGATACCATATGCTTTATTTAGCTATAAACTCTATGAGAGTAAAAACACAGCCTTTCCAGTTCCAAAAAAAAAAAAAGTTGTAAAAAGGACATGATGTAAAACAGTAGGAGTCTGCAGTTTTTCCTCACTTTAGTCTAGCTACTGAAAGATGTATTTAGATCCTGGACATCAGAAGAAATCTCAGAATATTGTTGTGATTGGGTTTTTCTAGCAATATATCTTGAATATACACATGCACCTATCTTGGATGGGTGTCTGCTCAGGCCAAGATATTCTAGGAGCATCCTCAAGTATTCTTGACCCAGAATTCCCTCCCACCCCAGTTACCTGGAGACCTTTGTTCCAACTTTGGGTGGTTGTTTGCACATGCATCATGCTGTGCTGCCTGGAGCAGCTGCAGTCAGTAACTTCCTCTCTGAGAACAAGGTGCTCACCATCAATCACATGGCTGGGTGACCTCAGAGTGAGCAACTTACTGTTGCAGCAGCTGCACAAGACACCACAGTGAGATGTGTTTTATACAGTCACCCAACATCATCCAGAAAGATCCAGAGCAACTGGTGATTTTTTAAAATCTGTTTTAAGAGGGGAATACCTAAGACTTGGTGTTGACTGGTCCAAACATTGTCCAGACTGTTCGTACTAGACTCAGGGGATTGTCCAGACTCTGCACTGAGAGAATGGGGGGGGGGGAGGGAGGCCATTTTATTTGGCCTATGCAGAGAGTGCCTTGATCTGAGTAATTAACTGCTCAAGAAAATCTTGGATGGCTACTGGGAAAGACCTAGAGTAACACTCATGCTAAAGGGCAGCTTTGGCCCAGTACAGACCACTAGTTTGCGGCAGCTTGGGGCCAATTCTAGTGTTCCAGAGCATGCAGCATCTGCATGCTCCGGAACACTAGCACGTATGGGAGGCACCATCTTTACGTAGCACTGTTCATATGGCACGCACATCTATGATGTGTTTTGTGCGACACATCCAAAAGGGCAGGGCACAAGACACATCACCGCGACGTCCCAGGGCACTAATGGTGGCTCAGTGGCATCGCGGGAAGGACTTCCATTTCAGAGCTCCTTTTTGCACTGGATTGTTGCCGCATCTGTACCGGGCCATTATTTTATTTATATATTTGTTACATTTATATCCCACCTTTCTTCTAATGAGCTTAAGGGGAAACTCTCCTACTTTGTCCTCAAATCAACCCTATGAAATTGGTCAAGGTGAGACAGAAAGTGATTGGCCTAATGAGTTTCTTTTCTCAGTAGGGAGCAGAACTTTGGTCTCCCAAGGAACAACACTCTCAATGGGATTTATGAACTGCTACTTTACATTTTGTAACACAATGGAAGAAAGAGATCTGAGAGAGAGAATGCCTGGAATTTGCATTCCCAGAGCTGATTCCTTTCTACCGTAAGGAAGCATGTGTTGTCTGATATTATGTGTGCACTTGTTTACCACAAAGGAACTTCACAAAACAGCCAGTCTCTTTCAGCTCCTAGCCTCTTTTCAGAGACACAATCTAGTAATGTTAACTTTTTGGGTGGAAGGACAAGGGGTTTGAAACTTGATTATTATTTTAACTTTATTTTTCATAAAATAAAATACTTTGAATAACAAATAGTTATGGACATTCATGTTTTATATTTCAACATTCAGAAGAAGAGGAAGAAGAAGCAGAAACAAAAGCCATCCTTTCACTTCCCTATTGTTTACCTGGTAATATAGGACACTTTTATGTTATGTTCATGACTTTGGATTACAAATGACTTCAGATTATAAATAAGTATATGGACATACACATATAACTTATCTCTTTATTGTCTCACCAGTTTGCTATCTGTAGCTCCTGTAAATACAGTATGCACATTGTATCTGCTAACTAGATTTTATGTTCCCATTCCTTGGTTAAACTTGATTAAATATTCGATAGTAATAAGGAGTCAATATAGAGTCTGTTATCTTTTGAGAGCATGTTTTCAGTGAGTAATGGCCAGTGTGTCTGTCATCTCTGCTGTAGATACATCTGCAGGTGGCAGCATTTGCCCTTGAGTCACTCTGTATTTATTTGCAAGTGTTGGTGGTTTATTCTGGAGTGGTGTCATTGTTACACAGCGTTTGTCCCACCTTGAAATATATGTCTGCCAGCTTGTTTGATTGGTGCTTGCTGACTACTTAAGAGAGCAGTGTAGATAATGAGCTCAGTATCAAGCAGTGTTGAAGTTCCACCACATCAACCTGATTGACCACAGGAAGCCTGCAAAGTTGCTGTCCACATTTCCATAATGAAGACACTTTGTATCCTGCTCCTGATGGCAACTGCCACCTGGTCTTTAGAATCTGGCGGTAAGTAGGGAAGACCTACTCCATAAGTTCTTCTTCACTGGGGTGGTTTCTGTTCTGCTGAACATCCTAGGAGGATGTTCTATAGGATACATACTTTGGAAGCAATCACATTGCTGAACCTAGGGAGGATGCCAAACATTTAAATGATCAGGTTCAGTACTGGGAACATAAATCGGTTGACCTTTCAATGCTGGACTGCATTTGGGGTTGCCATTGGGAAAACAGCACAGGAACTCTGAAACTTTAATAAATGTGTTAAGATGGGATTTCAAGGCAAGCAATACCTGCTGAAAATTCCTCTTCTGTGTCACTGTCCAAAGTACAGGAAGCCTGACTTGTTTTACACTTGGCCACCCTACTTGCATTACAAATCGAAAGTCCTTTAGCTCATAAAGGAACACAAGATTTTAACACTTTGTGTGCATATGCAGCCATGTTCAGCTAACCAAGAACCCAAAGGCACCTGCTCTGCAATAGGAGAGTAAACAAAATTTATTTAATATTAAACCCTTTACTTTCACTTCAATTCTCTTTTGTGTGGAACTTCATGAATGTCAAAGCTAACCAGTTTGAAGAATGACAAATATCTTTAAAAGTTACTCTTAATCATGGTTATATTCTTGTTGATGTTTCTGAGCTCCATGTCTACTGTGCATTATTCACTAACCTTTTATTACGGTGAGTATCTTTCCTGTTTTCTAACTTCACTCAATAGTTTCTCACAAATCTTCTGTCAGAGCTGGAGAATATGTGTCCCTCTAGATGATGTTGGACTATAGGTCTCTTAATCCTCATTCCATTGGGCCATGCTAGCTAGGGTATGCTAGATATGAATTGTAGTCCACCAACATCTGGAGGGATTTACATTGCCTGGCTCTGGTTTATGTGATCTCTACCTTCCAACTGGATCTAAAACTCTCTTTCTTTGAAGAAGAAATTTGTTGATGGTATGGTTGTTGTTCTGCTAAGTTTGTGTGTCTTCCAAATTTCTATGTGGTTCTCCTCTATAGGATTATTGTAAATCAGTGTCATCACTACGGTTAGCATCACCCAGTGTGGTAACTCATGGTGTTACACACACACCCATACAGAATCCTTAGTAATGCTTTTTGTACTAATATTGCTCATAATTCATAATTCCCATATATCATTGAATATAATGGTATTAGTTGTGACATAAATAACTAATGAAATTAAAATTTCACCTTTGAATTACAATATTATACGCACAGCCGAAATGTATTTATATATACATATAGTTTCACGTGGTTAAAGTGAACATTTGGAAAGATGCAATGTTTTAAAGAAAATTTTAAAATAGTTTTTAAAAGTAACTTAAACCTGAGGCCTCTCTTTTCTCCTCCCATTGAGCCTCAGCCTACTCACACTATCTCTCTTAAAGGGATGCAGGCAAAAGCTACAGCCTGTTTCTGCCAAGAGGCAGATGTTTGAGAAGCAGTAGTGTCACACACACACCTATTAGGATGTGGTCTGCACACACATACACCCCACAAACACATATAGTGATGCTCCTATCATAAATTACAATTCCCAAGAATGCACTGCATTAAGAGGCATACATGTGGCATCATAAATGTGTAGGCACCAACATTACAAAGCAAGAGAGAACTTGGAACACAGAATACTGTACTTCCACATTCCTGCCAAGAAAACTCAAACTCTGCACTGAATCTGAATTAAAACTTTGGGTTGTTTGTTCATCACTGGTTGAGTAATGATGATTTTCTTCCAGAGTTCCAGGCTGATTCTGAACAAGTGTCCCAACCAAGCAATTCAGGTGGTTAGTATACTGAGTACCTTGAATATATTAAGACTACCAGCAGAAATGTTTATACTGCATATGTAAGTATAACTACAGGGATGCCCCTATAATTCAGCAGAATGAGCTGCCTTTCATGAATGCCTCATAGAAGACCAGCAAATTGTTGGTTGATTTTTGTTTGTTTGTTATTTTATTTTTATTGCCAGAGACAGTCAAAGTCCTGGTAGTATTTTCTGCCTCACATGCTGATAGAATATTCCTGATTTTTGGAACAACACACATTTGTCTTGATCAGGGCACAAGGGGAAACATTTATATGATACTGCCTCAGTCAATAACGTATTCTAGGACAATTGTGCTACCTCAGTAATTGATTTTATGTCACAATTGCCCAGTATGCACATGTCAGAGGCCAAGTTAATGGGTGAAGGTCTGTACATCTGCAGGGCCAAAATACTTCAGGTTCGCTTTGGTGCATCCTGCCCAATGTGGGCAAGGCCAATTTCAGGAATTGGTTAAGATGAAGCAGTGATGTAACAGTTACACAAACTGGAAATGAGTGATTCTTAATCCAAGTATACATTGATCCAACATACCTTTGTTATCCATATTACAAGTCTGTAAAAGACAGAAAATGTAAAGATCTAATATCTGGCAATGGGAAAGTAATGGAAGCAAATGTTTTGGTGGTTTGGTTCTGAAACAATTATGTTCTCTTTGGATTCTCAAAGAAGGAATGGAGACTATCTGGTGAGAAAGAATACTAAGCCATATGTAGTAATAAGGGAAGATTAAATAGTCATTTTCCTTTCTGACATCCAGAGGATCCTGAGACAGAGAAAGGGTTTGTGTCAGGCATGGTCGATACTTTTGCAAGTGGAACACAAGCTCTGGGAAATTTGTACGATGAAATCATGGAATCGTTTTTTCGTAGACGAAGTAAGTGTTGATGGGAAGAGCAAGTGGAGAGGGGGAAGCATTCAAGACATGCTCATACAGTAACTGGGAGAATGGAGCATGGGGATAAAAACTCCTTGAATCTGGTTGGTTGATAATGCTCAACCCACCTGTTTGCATATTTACACTCTGTGTGGGGTTTGGCAACAAAAATTGACATGATGTGGGTCTAGAAGCAAGGGGATCTAAGTCACACTAGACTGATATCATGTATTTGTTCATTATTGTTATCCCCCCCCCCCACCTCAATCTATGGAGAGAGGTGGGTAAGAAATAAAAGTACAGTGCAGCCTTGCAATCTGCAGAGGATCCACTCCAGCCTTCCCCTCATGGATAACAAAAAATGCAGGACCTTAAGTCCTGTTCCTTTTCAATGGACATACACTCCCACTCGTGTCACCATGAACGGGGGCCCATTGAAAAAGCTGGGGCTTGCTCAAACTGTGGATGACAAGCCTGTGGTTGGTAAAAATGCACTGTATTATTATTATTATTATTATTATTATTATTATTATTATTATTACTGTAGGTGCTCTTGTGCATCTTCCACTTGTAAGATAGTGATGGGCAAATAACAAGTGGGCAAAATGCAGAGTTGGAGATAAAATCAGGGGAAAATATGCCACTGGGTTTGAGGAAAATGAAAAGGATAGCAAGGTGAATGGGGAAGAATTAACACCTAATGAATTTATTGTGATAGGAGACAGCTCTACCAGAGAGCAGCAGGAGGAGGGTCATAGGCTTCCAGGCATCCATCCAAGGAGTAGGAAGTGAACTGTCACAGGTAAGCCCTCTGGGAGAATTTCTAGCCATCTGGTTTTGATTACCTCTATTTAAGCCCTTTTGAGTTAGAAGTGTGGGCCTGGAATGAGTGGGAAAGTTCTCTCAAGGCTACATCTGGAGGAGAAAGGCATGCCCTCCTGTCCAACAGAGAAGATTTAAGAAAGCACATTATTTAAGCATTATAGTTGGTAGCCATAGGTGACTCAGAACTGTAAGCTGACAAACACATGGAATGCCAAGTAGATGAGTAAGTGTCTGAAAAGGAATCAGATGATCTGTGCTTCCTGTTGAGCCCAGCATTGAAACCATTAATGCTGCCAAAATAATGAGCCCTCTCCCTTTCTTCATATCAAGCATAGAAATTCAGTGCACTCCTCCAGGTAGTGTGGCTGTGGCATACGATTACCATGGCATTTTCAGGGGCAGCATGGCATTTTCAGGACAGCCTGTTTCAGCTATTTCTTAAGATGAAGGATCAGTAACAGCTGATGCCTGCCATGTGAATGGAGCAGTGAATCCCACTCTAGCTTTTATTTCAAACTTTAAAAAGAGCTCTCTGAGCTTCTGGACCTATTTAAGCTCCATAATGAAACCCAGAGTGGATTCACTTCTCTACTAATATGCAAGCCACAGGCCATCGTTGAGTGAGATATCTCCTTGTAAGAGCTTCTGTTTGACACATGACTTCTTCTTTCCTCAGTTGTCCTATGTATGGAAAATCTTGGTGTATAATGGTACTGTTACCTTTACATCTTGTTCAATTTCAGGCACTAACACCAATAATATATTGTGTTTCAACACAACAAAGACTTTCAGAAGACAACACTGGATGAGAATGAGAATGATGGAAGCCTTAGCACCCAGATGTTCCACTCTGCCATCACACAGTCTGTGTCATTCAATAAAGTTTGGATTAAACAAACTATCAGTATTACAGTCCTGCTGTTAACTGCCCTCTAATTGATCTTGACTTATGGCGACTTTGTGGATGAGACTTCTCCAACATTCCCTGTCCTCCTCTGCTCTGCTCAGGTTCTGCAGGCTCTATGATTTAGTCCATTCACCTGACATGTGATCTTCCTCCCATCTGCTTTATTTAGAATTATTGTT
The DNA here is from genome assembly GCF_019175285.1 of Sceloporus undulatus. Classification (NCBI taxonomy): domain Eukaryota; kingdom Metazoa; phylum Chordata; class Lepidosauria; order Squamata; family Phrynosomatidae; genus Sceloporus; species Sceloporus undulatus. The sequence goes on along the minus strand of NC_056523.1, from coordinate 182,570,900 downwards.
TCCCCCCCCCCCCATGATTCATGCCTTCTCATGATGTTGCCACAATATGACAGCCTCAATTTAGTCATACTGGTTTCCGGGGATAGTTTGGGCTTGATCTGTTCAAGAACCCATTTGTTTGTCTTCACGGCTGTCCATAGTATCTCCAGCCCTCTTCTCCTGCACCACATCTCAAAAGAGTTGATTTTCTTTCTGTTGGTTTTCTTCACAGTCTAGTTCTCACATCCACATATGGTGATGGAGAATACGATGGCTTGGATGATCTTCGCTTTAGTGTTTGGAATTATATCTTTGCTCCTTAGGAGCGTGTCCATTTCTTTCATAGCTGCCCTTCCCCATCCTAGCCTTCTAATTTGGTGCAAAAGGACCAGAGTCTCAAGGACGGGAAGATCACTGGGATCCTTTTGGGGCAGAGCCCACATCGTAATAGGGTAGAGCAGTGTGGGGTGAATAAACCCAAAGGAACTAATATCTGTTGCTAGCTGGGCAACGGGAAAGAGGAATGAGGGTTTCTGACTGAACGCTGCCTATTAATTTATTATTATTATTATTATTATTATTATTATTATTATTATTATTATTTTGGTTGAGGGGTGCCTTCTTCCACCTCAGACAAAATATTAAAACCCTAGTTTGGTTGCCACAGCACAGGTGAATCAACCAGAAAACAAGCATGGGCCTGGTCTCTCAGATCTGCCACTGACTGTGGAGTTGGTTGCTCCCAGCCTGAGTAAGTCAATGTCAAAACAGGTGTGGGAGTATGCTCTTAAATCCACCACAGCCCTATTACAGTCTCCTGGGGGCAGGGGTCACGCTGTGAGATCCCAGGCACTGATCTGCCCTGGAAAAGTGCTCTAGCTAGTTAGTAACACAGAAAGGAAAGGCTCTGTGCCACAGGTGTATCTTAAGGTTTAAGTGGTGTGATTATGGGAGATGAATGACCACATCCTAAAAGTATCCCAAAAATTGGGAATCCATGTGCTGCTCTGGATGGGTTCTCGGGGATGGTCTGAGTTCACTTCTGTCTCCTCACAGAGGTGCAGAATCCAAAACACAGCCCAAAGGCAGAAAGGGGGAAAGATCCACTCTCTATAGTTAGCCATTGTGGCCTTCTTCCTCCTAATCTTGACCTCTACTTTTAATTCCCAATCACCCCTGCACACAATTTCACTCATGGTCTAGACGTTCCAGAGTTGTTTCCATACTTCTGCACCCACAGATGCCAACATGCATTTTAGCACAATTGGGTGACAGGACCTGCCTGCTTTACTCCACCAATCTTGTTACTTAAATTGTAGGGGGTCCCAGTAGGGAACGTGCAAATTGTATTCAATGGGGAAATTAATTTAACTCAATAGGAAGTGGTAGAAAGTCTCCAGTAACATAGAACCAGGATCTTGACTTGTGTATAACAGTTCCAACCCAGAGAACTCTAGAGGCAATTTCCAAATTAATGTATTTTATTTAAAAAGGAGAGTTCACACACAAGCACACTCTTTCACATACACACAAGAACTAATGAAGCAAAGGTAGTAAGTAGTGAGTTGCAAATTTTGGGACAGCTGGATTGAAAGCAGTTCAGTAGCTGCCTAGGGACATTTTGGACCCCCTAGCTTCCTAAAAATAGCTTCCTAAAAGGAGGCCAATAAAGCTATTGATTTTCAAGCAAACATAAAAGCATTTCTCAGACAAAATGAGAAAGCATTTTGAGGCAGAAAGCATTTGAACTTGGGATGCCAAGGCCTGAATGTTCAACCTTGGTACCAATAATCCACATGCTAGACCATGGGGTTGTTCTCACTGGCTTATACTCCGGATTACAAATCGAATCCAAGGTTTGGCGTTCCTATTAGAAACTGAATTAACTCTAGAACAGTTCTAGATTAACCTGCAATAGTTCCCACTAAGATCCAAATCTAAACCTGGGTTTTTATTTAATCCGTGTTAAGGGCTGATATACCGGGTTAAAAAAATAGAAGGGTCGAACCTACAATTTTCCCTTGATTCGGAACAGGAACGATCAGCCTCTGAAATCGGGTTAACTGGATGGGAGAAGCGGAGCGCGATGGGCTGGCCTGGGGGTGTCACCCTCTTTGGTCTCTTTCTGCATCGCCAGCTCCATTTTCTTCCATTCACATAGACTTCCCCCCGCCCCCCATGGATTGCAACCTCCCCTCTGTTTGAGGAGAACCATTGAACACCATTTGTAACGGAGAGAGGCTGGATGCACTGCGATCTAGGGGGAAATAGAGTCTTTCCTTCTCTCTTTCCCAAACGGAATCTGGGGAGACATAGGAAACTCTGGATGTGTGTGTGTGTATTCCACTTTATCTTTATCCCTGGAGACTTCTGCCCTCTCCTCTTCTGTATTGTGTCCTCCTTTCTATCCTGGATGTCTCTTGCTCTTGCTTTATTCGGCTTTCACTCTCTTCTCTCTCTCAGGTCTGCAGCCTCTTGCCTCTGGGATCGTTCTCTTTTCCCCTTTTCTGTCCTGTGTCTCTATCCCTGGAAACTTCTACTCTTTCCGTTTCTGTATTGTGTCCTCCTTTCTATCTTGGACGTCTCTTGATCTTGCTTTATTCGGCTTTCACTCTCTCCTCTCTCTTAGGTCTGCAGCCTCTTGCCTCTGGGATCGTTCTCTTTTCCCTTTTTCTGTCTTGTGTCTCTATCCCACTTAAACCCACTGCCTTCTCCTCCTTGATCCAGTTTTCCAACCCTGGGCTTTGGATCCAGAGTCTCTACCCACTTAAACCCACTGCCTTCTCCTCCTTGATCCAATTTTCCAACCCTGGGCTTTGGATGCAGAAGAGTCTCTACCCACTTAAACCCACTGCCTTCTCCTCCTTGATCCGATTTGGCAAACACACACACACACACATGATAGATAGATAGATAGATAGATAGATAGATAGATAGATAGATAGACAGATAGACAGACAGACATATGATTATGAATACTCACACACACACACATGCATATATATAAACTCATACACACACAAACATATAGGTATATACACACATACATACTTGTGTGTGTGTGTTTGCACGCAAGTATATATATATATGCATATGAATGTATATTTTTGTGTGTGTGTGTGTGTGTATTTCAAAGGTAATTATAAAGTACAGTTCGTCCTCGCCTTACGTGGGGATCCGTTCCGGATCCCTCCGCGTAAGGCGAATTCCGCCTATGCTCAAGCCCCATTGTTTCCAATGGGGCTTGTGTACGGCGACCGCAGCGGTATGGCGGCGCGCGGGGCGCAACGGGCACATGTGCCCATTCAATTGAATGGGACGTGCCATCCCTTCCACCCCGCGGCTTCAGTGCGTATGCTAAAGCCGCTTATGGCACGCCCGTGTATGGCGCGGGTGCGCTGTAACAACTTTTTTAATTTATGAAAAAACCCTCATCTGTAGTTCCAAACCCACTGTAGAAATAATACAGTTTGAGACCCCTTAACCTGCCCTGGCTGAGTACTAAGGAATTATGGGAACTGTTGTGTTTGTGAGACATTTATCCTCCTCTGCCAGAGAGTCTGGTGTCATAATAAACTACCATTCTCAGGATTCCCTAGCACTGAGTTATGGCAGTTAATATGGGGAGATACAGAAGAGGACGAATAAGCCTCCTTCTTGTCTGGGGAGACACAACAGAAGAGCCTCGGATGCAGACGATTTTCATTGGCTGCCGCCCCTCCAAAAAAATCACTCCCCAAATCTCCAAGCCAGAAGGATGACTGCTTGCTGGAGGAACTTCTCCCAGCCTCTCTGGGGTCTTTCTTCCAAGGCAGCCAAGCAGAAGTGCTTTGGGGAGGCAGGCAGTTTTCTCTCTTCCTCAACCATCCTTTCCCACAAATAACAAAAATAAGAGAGACAGGAAATTACAGGACTCAGAGCTTAGGCTCATAGGCACTTTAAGCACCTCCGCATTGGCTCTTTAAAAAAAAAACGCGAAATTTAAAACAAATTAAAAAACAGTCAGGTAGTGGGAACACAGGTACAGGATACATTGGTGCATGTTACTGCAAATTATTGTGAAGTCATGATGACATCACTTTGATTGGCAGCCAAAACAAGGGAATGTGAACGAAAAAGTAACAGAACTGGTTTAAATATACACCGATTCACTCATGAATAGGAACGAAAGCAGATCATTTACAGCGAATCAATTAGTAAATGAGAATGGGAAAAAAAGCAATTTGGAACGCGGGATAATACCCGTTGTATTTTGAATCAGTTTAACCAATACCAGTGTATTTTAAACCGTTGTAAATCACAAGTGAGAACAACCCCCATGCGGCTATGCAGAATTCTTCAGCTTCATCCACCTTCCCATCCACACCAATAGGGAAATAAATTTTCATAAATTTAACTTTTAGAAAGAAAGAAAAATGATTCTACCATTTCTTGCCTGGCCTTTGAACACTGCATGGGTTTAGAAAACTATTCACAATTTGGAACTTATTATGTGAAAAAAAAATGCATGGATGGGACTTTCTGCACAGAAAACTAGTTTCTTGCATCAGCTTTCTGTGCAAAATAGCTTTTTGTGTAGAAATGTTATTTTCTGGGCAGACAATACTGTTTTTTGCACTGAAATGTTATTTTCAGTATAAAAATATTTGTGCAAAAACCTCACATGCATCTTTTGCACAGAACAATGTCCATATTGCAAAGATTCTCCTCTTTATATTCCCCCAGCTCTTAAAAAACTCTCTTTTTTTACCATTTTGGGAATATTTTCCCACCCTTGCCTTACCAAAGAGAGACAGGGTGGGGTTTTACTGCAACAGTCCCCTCCTAAATATTTTACATGACATTTTACATATTATTTACATATTATTATTGGGACGATCTGAAGTCCAACACCTGAGGCAGCCAATGCTCCCCAGACCACCTGGCTACACCGGCCCAGGAAACGATGTGGAGGAGAATGGCAGAGTACTTTATGCCAGCTCCAATGCTCCTGAAACATTCAGCTGCACCAGCCTTGAAGATAATGATTTTAGACATGTAATTCATAATAGACTGTTGCATTGCTGCTAGGGAAGAGTTGAGGATAGTTGTTTAGATTATTATGCTATATTACGCCATATCATGTATTTTGGATTTTTTGTACTTTGTAATTTTTAATGTATTTTTGATTTTTTTAAAATAATTAATTCATTGTTTCATGTTTGCTGTGATGTAACTGGTGGGAGGTGTATTTTGTGTTTTGTTCCCTTTGCATTGTAATCTGCCTTGATTCCACAAGGAAAAGGTGGAATACAAATAAATCATATTATTATTATTATTATTATTATTATTATTATTATTATTATTTACATTCTCAGCCTCTGCCATGGCAATGCACATCTGAAAATCTTCATTAACTTTGATTGGATCCTCACACTTTTCTCCCAGATCCTTCAGCAACTGTCTAAACCATTGTATCTCACCAACTAATTCTAACAGAGCTGCAAACTCCTCTTCTGCAGTGGACAGTGCAACTCTAGTCTGTTTCCTAGACCTCCATGTGATTATACTATCAACATATTTTACCACCATTCCACTGAAAGATTTTTTGTCACTATCCTCTGCAAATGAGCTGTCTATGTAACACTCAGGTTCAGCATCACTCTGCAATTTTGAAACACAAACCCTGTGTTCCTCTCAGATATCATATTATTCTCTTCAGTGCTGCCCAGTCACACAAACTGGGCTTTGACACTCTCCTGCTTAACAAACAAACCACAAAATTTATATCTGATCTAGTGTGATTTGCAATGAACAGCAAACTTCCAACCACTGAATGGTAAAGCTTCAGTTTGTCAAACAAAATATCTGATTCAAACTCCGCAAAATCTGTTATCATTGGCTCTTTACTATTTTTGCATCAGTCAAACTTCATTTGACTACCAACTGGTCAATTATCATATTTTGACTCAAAAACATCTCACCATTCTGAGCTCTCTTCACTTCTATACCTAGATAGTGCCTCAAACAACCCAAATCCTTCACCTTGAATTTGCTTTCCAGTTGTGTTTTCACAGCACTGATCACATCTAGGTTTTTAGCTGCCATTGCCAGGTCATCTACATAGATCAGGAGTATCACTACTTGTCACTAACTCCTCTGGTATAAACACAAGCATCAGTCACACTTCTGGAAAACCCCAGGTTACACAATTCCTCATGAATGCACTGGTTCCAACACCTTGCTGAATGTTTCTGGGGTAAAAAAGACGGTCAAAATAAGCCAGTTTCTGGCTGGTTTCCAGGCAGGATATTTAGATGATGCAAGCCTCAAAGCTTACTGGAAACCACTCTCAAGCTGTCCTTTGGGGGGAAAAGCTGGACTAAAAAGGAGGTGAATTTTCCGCCTCTTTCCAGAAAATGCACACCTTTGGATGTACTGGCATTGCACTGATGCCAGGGTGGCTCTAAAGGGGCACTTTTTCCAAACCTTAACCTTAATTGTGCATGTAAACACCCCATTGCAGGAGCACATTTAAAAGAGATGGAGCTGCCATACCCAAGTGGTGGAAGTGGTAATGCCCAAAAGAGAAAATGTGATACCTCTTATGGAGATGAGTACACATACACAAAACAGACAAAGAGGGGGCATGGGGTGAAGGGGGGCATTATTGTATCTTGCTGGCATCTGCATGGGCACATCTCTGCTCCAATGCCCTGTCCTGGTGAAGAGCTACACATGCAAATGGGATGGCAGTCACCAGCGGGTCACTCCTGTGAAGGTGCTTAGGGATGGGGGGGGCAGTTTAAAAAAGTACTCAGCAGCGCAGCTTAAAGCTGTACCATGTGGTAATGACATGCGCACTCCAGCAACCTTGGGAAAAGGCAGTTGCTTGGTGAGGTTTCAACCCAGCTGTCAGGTACCCCATGATGTGAAACTACAAAATACACATCAGGTTGCCAATAATGCAATGAATGTCACTAAAACAAACAAATCAGACAGTCCAACAGGGGAGCATGGGATGGGAGTGGGGGAAATGTACATGTCTGTAGGCAGGGCTCTATGATTGTGCTTTGCTAATATATACCAATGCATTGTGTGGTCTGTGTATTGCTCGTGTGACTGTGTGATTGATCACACAGGGCATGCAATGGGATGGCAGTTGGTCAGGATGAGAGAGGTAATTGCCAGGCTCAGATGTTGTGTTCATGCATGCATGGTGGGGAGGCAAAAAACACAATACCAAGAGGTACAGCTTGACACCATGTGGTGCAGACTGCCTGTGGGTGTTTGGCCTGCCTGGCGAGCAGGCCATACAGATAGTGCGAGTTCCACCCACTTTTATAAAAACTGGAATTGAACTGGTTTTCCCACTCCAACTGCTCATCCTCTTAGAAGAATACAGGGGTGTAGCTAAGTTTAAGGGACTACAAACTAAAACACATACATGGATTTCTTTACCCTCCCACATGAAAAATGTCTAGGATGGCTGGAGAGCAGAGCATCAGGAGGCAGAGAAGCAGGTTCTTCTCCCAGGGGTCTCTCTATGGATTTTCTCTGAGCATAACCTGTAACCTCCCTAGCACTTTATTATGAGAGGGAAACATGAGAAAGGTTGGTTTGGGGGAGTAAGGATCATTGTGCAAGAAAAGTAGGCGATTCCTCTCTCTGCAATGAGCAAACAAAGAGGCAAATCATCATTACACCATCATATGTAACTAACAGGATGCCAGGCATAATGTACTCCTCATGTGCAGTTGTGCAACCCTTATGTTGAATGGCTATCTGCATACCTGAAGGTTCATCCAAGTGTACAATGACACCACAAGCAGAACTGCTTCCATATACTAGAGCTGAATACATTCATTCTGCATGGAATTGTCAACCTGCATCCACCCAGGAACCTAAACATGCATAAGACACAGCCCATATCTTTTTTTCAAGGAAAACCTGCAAAATTATCATTAAATTTCTATGAGACCATTTGGGAGTAGGAGTCTGGACAAATTGGACTGCATTTCTGGGCTGTTTAACTTCTCAGCAGAAAATTTGGAATCATGTGACCTTTCCGTTATATAAATATGTAACACCAGAGAAATATGGACACTGACCAAAAATAGTCTTCAGGAAAAGCTGCATTGCAATGTACAGGCTGGGAATATTTATTTTCCCTAGATGAAAGCAAACATTATCACTTGATTTCTTAATTTGTTGTATCCTGGAAAGTCACCTGCTAAACCAACGGATCTCTCTGGTTATATAATTTCTCACAAACACAACAGAGGAGTTCTATGGATTCCAGTCTTCCCTAGTATGCTCTTGAAGAGACCACTTAACCACTAAAAACAACACTGCTATAATTCAGAAGGGGGTGAACAACCCTCTCCCTTTTGTAGCGTCCCCAAGCACCCTAAAAACTGCTCCATAGAGCTTTAAAAACCCTTCCTGAAGTTCATGTTTAACGTAATTGTTATATAATTAGCCTTTACTGGTTTTATTTTCTACAACTATGGCCTGTTACAGACTGCCAAAATAAAACTGCTTCGGGTCTCTTTGGAGGTATGCTGTTTAAATGATGCATGGGTCCTAAGAGTCCGGAGGTCGCGCCAAAGCCACACTCCATTCCTAAGCACTGGAGTGCAGCTTTGGTGCAGCTTCCGGATTCTTCGGATGCGTGCATCATTTAAACAACATACCTCCAAAGAGAACCGAAGCAGCTTTATTTTGGCAGTCTGTAGCAGACCAAAGTCTGCTTGCTTTCATTTAAGAACTAAAAGTGAGGACTGATCATCCTTACCACACTGAACTGACTGTTTAGTACAGCCACTTGTCCAGTATAGAGGTCACTCTGGGGCTGTCTGCAGGGGCCAAAAGGCCCGTGCTGCCCCTGGCTTTGTATTGTCTTGTTTGGATGACAGGCTTTAGCCCCAGGCCAGGATTGGGCTCAGATCTGGCAGAGGGGACATGGATTGGTGGATTCGGCTCAATCCTGGGGGAAATGGGTCCTTAATGTGGGTCTAAATTACCCACCATTTCCTGTGGAGTTTTATAGCAGTTCTGCAACAAACCCCAGCAGAACAGACATTCTGACAAGCCCCTTAAGTTACTCAGCCATTGCTGCTACTGAGAAGCTTTCAGTTGCTGTGTCTGGCATAGAAACGTGGTGCCTGGCTACAGCCACATGACTAGGCTCCCTGTTTCCCTGTCAGGTGAGATGACTGGGGATTTCTCACTAGTGGCAACAGTTGAGTAAGGTAAGGGGTGCACAGATGTATGGGTCTGGGGCATAGGGTGGGTGAACACGTAAACACCCACTCTTTCCTGTGCCAGTCCAGGAACTGATCTGGGTTGGGACCCAGGCCAGGACAACAGCAACAACAACAACAACAACAATTTCTTACCAGCCTCTTCCCATGGATCGAGGTGAGAAACAACAGGTGTGAGCCTGTGACAGTCTCTAGACAGCTCTATATTATTCACTGAGTTCACTGCAGTCTTATATCTGCTTACCTGAGACAAAGTCTAATTGAATTTATGGGGATTTTCTTTGAGGAGACATGCATCAAATTGCACTATAAGTGTCTGAAAGTCTCCCTCATCCCATAGTTAATTATCCAAGATGAAACAGGATATCTCTCTCTCTCTCTCTCTCTCTCTCTCTCTCTCTATCTATCTATCTATCTATCTCTTGTCAAGCAAATTCACCATACTCAGACACGCCTACAAACATCTGACTGTATATATCATTGTTAAAGATTTTCAATTTAAACTGAGGATTGATTTGAAACAATAAAAAATTCCTCATAAAAATTAAAAACAACAAGCTAAACCAATGAGGCTAGCTAAAAACAGCCGTATAGAAAGACATGCCAAGATACTATCCTGTAGCAGTTGGAACTATGGATTAGTTTTGGCTGTTGTGTCCATGATGGGCTGTGATCCCTGATACTTGGCCTTTAATTCCAGGAATGTCTTGGTGCATTTAGCCTTACACCCATTCTCCCTTGTTTGTCTTTCAATATTACTTATTTGATGTTTTGCTTAATTAAATCTGTTAATTTCATATGCTCACAATGTGCCAGACCCTCTAGCAAGGCCATGCCCCTTTCCAAAGCAACAGAGAAGAGCTTCAGATGATCAGAGATTCTCATTAGGTACAAGCAGAACATCAGGTGATCTGAGAGTATCCCTGTGCATTCCCATTCCAATGAAGCCAGAGCATAAAACCATAGAGTGCACAGAATGGAGTGCTACCAGAAGGGTCAACAAATTGCACTCAGAATAAATGGTATAAATCATCTCATAAATAAAAGAAGTATAGGAACTCGTGGTGGCATACATCATCCTAAGCCAAGAAAAGCTGCCTTTCAATCCAATACTATTTCATGCACATAGCATCACAAACAATTTTATTTGTTGTGTACCTTTTGATTGCTCCCTGTGTAATTACCAATACTGCTAATCCTTCTCAACCAAAATGTGCCAGATTTGCTGACTAGGTCTTGTTGCCTTCATAAGGCAAGAGAGCTGGCCTTCAGTTCACTTCTTCTCACACACCACTGTCAAGAAGCTTCTGAATAACGGTCAGATTTCCAGTATAATGAAGACACAGTGCCTCTTGGTGCTGGCAGGTGTTGCCTGTATCTTGATGTCTGGAGGTAAGCAGCACTTCCTGTTCTTCCCTGCTTGCTTCTTCTTTAAGACAAATTCATTTCTAATGGTAATAGGACTGAAACTTGACATTTTCAGTCTGTCCCTTCCTGTTTTTCAGTGACAATGAAGAGTAACATCCCAGTATTTGGCACAATATCATTTGTTGTATGTATTCATTGAACATCTCCTTCACTGTTGCTTGGTGCTCAGAAAAGGACTAAAGTAGGAGTAGTTTGCATGCCACATCTATGCGTCAGCAGCAGAATAACAGGATCAGAGGAGATATGCCACTATGGAATCTGAGTAGTGGCAGTAACGCTGTGGTGGCTGTAAAAGTGGCATTCATAGAATTTCCCACTGGGGCCATGGTATAGGCATGACCATATGTGTGTGAGGATATTTCTTTAGTGTTGTCCCGACTGACCATGCTTTTAAGAACTAGTGAGTCCTACAGGCCAATAAGGCCTATATTTTAATGATACCTACAAGCATTGCTCCTACCAGCGCACCTCCTCCCCAGTATATTAGCAGACCCAGGGCAAGAAGCCCCAGATTGTCATTGTTTGGTCTGTCCCTCCACTCCTGCCCTGGTGTTATCTTATGAGAAACAGAGGGATCGAGAAAGGACAAGAGGAATCAAAAGGCAAGCATCCTGCTGTCAAGCCACTAGCCCTCCCATAATCATTTGGGAAATGACTGGAAACTAGCTTTGGGAGCCATTCTTTCAAGCATAGGGAAAAGATAAACCACAAAGGATTGCCTAGATCATACATCAAACAGTACTAGTAAGGAAAACTAGTAGGGCTAGATTACCCAGGATCTCCCTAAATTTGTACTTGTTTTTTTCCATCCTAGAGAATCTGGCAAGTCCACCAGAGACATCAAAGACAGTTGACATTAATATTCCAGTTGAGGTTTCGATAAATGGAGTGGGAAATTTGGAGGACAACAATACATCTGAAACCAATAGTGTGGAAGAATCAGGCTCCGGTGAGTGCATGTCAGTGAGACAAACAAGCTCGTGGTTGTTTCTGGCCATGGATTTTGTGGAGTTACTTTTTAGGAGTGGACCCTCAGGTATAGGATGAGCATGAAAAACAAAGCATGCTCTCTGGATAGTTTATTGTTGCTATTTGCAAGCTTTAGGGGCAGAGTACAGGGCTAGTATATGTTGCATGGTCAATGTGGTGGATGTCATCAGTTCTCTGATGTCCAAGTCAGCCAGGACTATGAGGGTGGTCTGGGGCCTTACACTCTGCTGTCCACTGCGTAACATCCCATTCATGGCTTTTCACATCTCAGATTCAAACCACAGAATTTCCAGTGCTGTGTTCCACAAATAGATGAGCAGTTTAAGCACCTTGCTCCCTCTACCAACAGAGAAACAGAACCAATTCTGGTGGAGTTGTGGACTGAGGTTCAGAGAGCAGTAGATTTGCCCTTGGCATCAGCCAGTATATAGATATGGAGATTTTTCCAGATACAGATAAGGAGGTGATTTAGCTGAGGCGTAGTTGATCCTGTACCTCACCTCACAGCACTGTGTCATTCTCAAAGTGAAAAATGTGTTTCTAGACTCCTTTTGAAGTTTGTTCACTGCATTAGCCCTTGCATCCAAGATGGAGGGACATTCAAATAGCAAACGTAATATGTATGTCAGAAACATCTTGGAAATATGAAGCAGGGAAAAGGCAAAAGGTTTGGTTCTTGGGCCTCAAGGTGACACTTAAAATGAACTAGTGGCTGTGTTCATTAGCGACTTCAGAGCACTAATGCATTCTTAAACAAAGATATACAGATAGAAATGTAGAACATAAAACCAGTACAGATTTATTGTATAACTAGTAAGTTAAACATATAGCCTTCTGCTGGCTTCATACACAGTACAAAATACAGATAACAAGTCAGTTTAAAACAGCCACTGCTTTCCACACTCTTATTTCTCATCAAACCAAAACCCTATTCAGATGTTACCAGTTCATCTATTCCTAACTGGCCCTAACTCATTTATTACTCTTGAGAATTAAACAATTTCTATCTACCTCTGTCCCTTTCTCTATTTCCATGTGATCCTATCTGACTGTTTCACAAACAACCCTCAGATTTTTACATTTTCCTCCATACAATCCTTCCCATAGCATTCTGAAGGTTGTGACTGGCTGCTTCTAGTTAGGCTTGCCTAGCTCCTCTCTTCAGAAGGGCCCAGTGAGAGTAAGGACTAAGTAGATGATTTTCCCTTGTCCTGGCAGTTGAATGCATGTACATGGGGATGGGCTATATGTACATTATTGGCAAGCAAGTAAGAACATGTTTGGGCACTTGTCATTTAGGTTCTGCAAAGGAAAGGAAAGGAAAGGAAAGGAGGCAGACATTGGGTCATGCTTAGAATGTTCTTCTATGTTGAAGTTTGAGGCTTAAGGGAGAAGTATAAGATGAGCGTCTTCCTCAACAGGGATTGCCTGGACTGTAGCAAGTTATAGGAGTATGTCTCATAACCAGGCATGTGTGCTCCACCTCACTGTAACAGTCGAGAGGAGGAACTCTGGCCAAAGGTTGCAAAGTTTGAAGCCTTTCTGAGGTCTTAAGGCAAATAAGCCTTGGAAGTCCCGGTCCTGGTATTTGCATGCCTGGCTTCTTTCTGGCTAATGGGAGCATACAAAAGATAAATCTCAAAAGTCAAAGGATGGTGATAGTATGATATTAAAAATTCCCCACCAACATTAGTGCTGATATAAGAAAATTATTGAAGATGATACCCACTTTTTGCTTCTGCCAATGTTTAATGAGGGTGCAAATTTTTGCTTGAATAATGATCCGAATCAAACTTCATGCTAACTTCTATATTAAGTTTCTATTCCACACTGCCCTCCACTATAGGTAATGAGGATTCTTCCTCTCCTACTGAAAAATCTTCTTCTGGTGGTGGTATGTATGCAAGATCATTTTTTTTTAATGTAAAAGAGAAGAGGAAAAGGAATTGTAATAAAAATGGAGTTATACTAGCGGGCGGGTGGGGGGGGGGGGGAAGAATGCTTGAAAATGTTTACAAAATATATGGAAACCCTGATGAGAAGAATACAGGACTGATGAAAATCTACACTGTTCAGGACTTATTCTTTGCAAAACTCACACATGGCTGTTTTCCACAGAAAACAAACTTTTCATCACAGGAAACAGCCTCTACTGTGTTGAAATGTTATTGTATGTGTAAAAAAGTCTGTTTCCTGTAGAGAGAGGGGGGGGGAAACCCCGTTTTCTGGGGAAAACAACCACATGCAGATTTTGAACAGAACAAGTCCCTAACTGCAAATCATCTTTGAAAACTGCAGTTTTGATTACTTTCTTGCAGCAGGCAGAAAACTGATAAAATTACTTATTGCTTCCTTTTAGTTGCCTTCTCATGATGGTATGCATGCAACCACAAGAGCCATGGACACAGATATTAGAAAGGGAATGGAAAAGGTTGCAAACAGTTATCAGTTGAGCAATATGGCTTACCGCAAGAGGGTCAAAATCTTTTTGCTCTGCTATAACTGCCCACCCATTGCTTAGAACAAAGAAAAGATTTGGCTAATACATGGGCTGCACCTGCACTGCAGAAATAATCCAGTCTGTCACCACTTTGGGCCTCAGCAGACCAGGCAGGATAATACTGGCTGAGTGCATTGTATCCTGCCTCCTGTGCACACCTGCATTAGTCCCTGGGTTGACGCAGGAATGAGTGGCTGTTCACACACTCATCCCTACTCTAACCCAGGAGCTAGGGCTGCTCCTTATCTTGCCAATGTACAAGCCTTCTGAGAAGTCCCCCAGTTTCCCCATCTGATGCAGAAACATTGTGCATCAGATTGGTGGCTGCAGGGGCCTTCTCAGAAGGTTCGATGAGGTAAGGAGTGATGGGGGGTTGTCAGTACATCCCAGTTTTATCATGGAGTTTCTTAGAAAAAGAAAAAAAGGAGGGCTGTTTTACCCTGGGGTTAAAGGTCTTTACAATCCTCCAGGTCTGCATCTATACTAGAGGGATCAGGCCTGATCCTGCCACAGGGGGTTCGGTCTTTGTTATCTAAAATAGATGACATGAGGCCAAGGGGAACCTGGGCCATTTGGCTCATTTGAACAACCCCTTTAACTGCCATGGCTCAGTGTTATGGAATCGTGGAATTTATAGTTTGTTGTGGCACCAGAGCTCTGTGACAGAGAAGGCTAAATATCACACAAAACTACAAACCCCAGAATTCCATAGCATTGTACAATAGCAGTGTACAAGCCTTCTTAAAGTGGTGTCAAACTGCATTATTTCTGCATTGCATCTGCAGCCATGGTGGTAAAGGCTCATTTTGTTCCTGCTGCTGTTTCATGATGCTGAAAGATTTTGTTTCAGTAACAATCTGGATATGTTTACTTTTAATTAATTCTCCTGAGGTTCAACCTTTTCTGCTCAAAAGTCATCCTCTTTTGTTGAGAGAATTGTGAGACAAATCTTTTTCATTTACAATTTTAATTGATAATAGATAAATAAAAAATCTGGGTAAAAATAAAGAAAAGAAGAGGGAAAAAGTAAAAGGGGGATTGGATGCACATTCACATATAGTAAAAACAGTGAAATGCTCTGACCACTGAATGATAGAAGCTAAATATTTGTCTTTCCAAACTTGGAGTGTGGGGCCAGGTCCACACAGGCCAGAATACTCCAGGAGCAGCCCATTGCATTCTGATCCTGGAGCTGCCCTGACACCTTCTGTTACCTGGAGCCATCCATCACAAGTCTGGACACCTGTTCGCATGTGCATCCCATTGTGCCATCCAATTCTGTTGCCACCATGATGACTCACTTGCTCTGAGGTCAGAATAAGGCACCCATGATCTGCATGGCTGGGCACCTTATTCTGACCTCAAAGTGATTTGGCACCATGGCAGCAGTGCCAAGCAGCAGAGAGGATGCATTGTAAACAGCCACCCGGCATCACAATGGAGGGCTCTGGATCTTCCAGGAAGATCCATAAAAACGTTGAGTTTAAAAATGCTTAAAGGGGTATATGGCTGGTCTCGTGCTCAACTAGGCAGTCTTCCAGACAGTTCATACGAAGACATTTTATTTTGGTCCATGAAGACAGTACCTGAATCTCAGACTTCCAGTTAACTTTTTAAAATATTTTGATTCTTAGGTCCAACCTCTTCTCCAACAGAATCACCTTCTCATGATGGTAAGAATGCAAAATCAAGATCCCTGAACATAGATATTTTCAAATGATGTGGAGAAAAGTGAAGGCTGTATTCAGTCTCCAGCCCGTCTGTTTTTCAGTCCAAATCCCCTGTGCTGCATAATTTCTAGTGACAATAAAATGGTTGAAAATGGTTGAGTACGGCTTATTGAGAAAATGCTAGAAACACTGAGATACGCTCTCTCCAAAACATGGAACTCACTACAGAAATTACTTTGAGTCACAATTTTCAGGTGATCTTTGATTGAAATTGGTTGACTGTGGCCTACTGCAGAGATGCACACATTAATACAGTTGGCCCCTCCTTGTGTCAATCAAAAAAGAATCTGATCAAACAAAAGGCTTTGGTAATCTTGAATAATTATAGCTGGTAACAACCCTTTTTGTTATGCAGATGTTTCATGATGATGAAAAAGATGGGTAATAGATTACTCTGGATCTGCTAGATTTTGAAAGACATGTTTATCTGTTTTAACTTTTTAAATAGTTTGATTACTTCCTTCTAGGTTCCCCATCTTCTGCTGAAGAATCATCTTCTCATGGAGGTATGTATATGAGATAAAACTTTTTAAATTAATGTTTTGATGGCAATACAAAAATAAGGAAAAAAGAAGAGGGGCAAATTAAAAAGAGCTGAAGATGTGTGATAGAAATTAATTTTATAGACAGATAAGTAAGGTCCTTGGAACACTAGAAGATCAATGGTAGGTATTTGTCTCTCCAATCTTGGATCATTAATCTCATGGTTGCTGCTTATATTTTGCATCTTTTGGTTCCTAGGTCCACCATCTTCCTCAAAAGAGTCATCTTCTAATCATGGTATGCATGCAATAGGAGGATCCATAGACAAAGATACTGGGACGGGGTGGAGAAGTCACAGAAGACAAACTCCTTTTCTTTAAATCACCCACAATCCCCCATGCCTTTCCTAATTTCTGATGGCAAAAGAGTGCCTGAAGAGTCAGACTCCCAGGAATGATGGCTGGGGTTAAAATGCACAACCTCTTCCCTGACCCTGAAGCCAGAAATCACACCCATTTGCAATTTTCAGTGGTTTTTAACCAAAAAATGGAGCACACTACAGGTGTGGGTCAAAATTGCCCCCCACCACAGTTGCCCCTCCCTGTATTAGTAGACTGCTAATCTTGTGTGGTAATCTTTCTGGGTGTTAAATAAGCTCCTGCTGTCGTCATTTAAAGCCCTCCATGGACTGGCCCCTCCTTACTTATCAGGCCTTCTTTCTCCTCACCTTCTCACTCGGGCCCTCCGTTCTGGTAGTCAAGGTCTGCTATCCCAGCCCAGGATTTCCTCTGCCCCATCTCGGATTTGCCCCTTTTCACTCCCTGCCCATCACTCCTGGAACCTTCTTCCCCCACAAGCAAGAGCCATCACTTCTTTAACCAGCTTCAAAACAGAGTTGAAAACCATCCTGTTCAGAGACGCCTTCCCAGGCATTGCATAATTGTCGCTTACTATTTGATGTTCTTTTGGTGCCTGTTTATCGAACCATTTCCTGTATTGCTATGTATTGTATATGTATTATCCTACTTGAGAGTATGTATTTTTCCTGGATGAAGATTAACCTTCCATTTTGAAGCCAAGCCCTCCCTCCAGTCCATCTGCCTTGGTCCAGGCCTCGGAGGTAGAGAGGAACTGCTGGACCTCTTACCCTTTCCCTCCACCACTCCTTTCTCCTTCTGTGTCATGTCTTTTTAGATTGTAAGCCTGAAGGCAGGGAACCGTCTAATTAAAAAGATTGCATGTACAGCGCTGTGTAAATTTACAGCGCTTCTTAAATAAAGGATAATAATAATAATAATAATAATAATAATAATAATAATAGAAGATTTGGTTTATATGAAGATCCAAACCTGCTAACTTTTAAAATATATTCATTACCACTTTCTCCTAGGTTCACCCTCTTCTGCTGAAGAGTCATCTTCTCAAAGTGGTATGTATGCATTTGAAATAAAATTTTCTAAATTGTTTTTGCTATTGACCATTCAAAAATAAAGAGATAGGAAGAGAAAAGAAAAGAGAAGAGGAGGAATGGAATATGCTGTGTGTGAGAGAGAGAGGATGATGTGTGATATGTATTTATGCATAGACAGAATAGGAAAATCAACTACTGAATAATAAATAGTAAGCCTTGGTCTTTCCAACTATGATCCTTGGAGGATAAGTCTCAGGGCTTTATCATACCAGCTTCTTTCTCCTTGTAATCACAGGGGGGAAAGAAACAGCAATGTACCACTTTTATTGCCACTGTTACTGCATCTGTTTTCTTTCATGACTGGGGACTGCTGTCCCCATCACACTCCCTTCTCAGATTCTTCCTTCCTCAGCCTCTCCCTCCACCCTGGTATGCCTTTATTATTATTATTTTTTAATTTTCTTGAGTTATTTTGGAGTGTGGTAGCCCCAATTTAACATTTTAATTTTTTAATGGAAATCCTTGATGCTGCAGAGCTCTGGAATTGTGTGACAAAAAGAGGAGAATTAAAAAATTAAAAATAGCAAGGGGGAGGGGGGAAAGTGGGGAAGATGAGGCAATGACACCATCTAGATTACTGCATTATACTCTTACGATTTTGCTATTCCACTTTAACTGCTCTGGCTGATTCCCGTTGCATTCTGGGATTTGCAGTTTAAGGAGGGGGCATTTAGAATTCTCAGCCAGAGAGCTCTTAGGCCTCACTAAACTACAAGTCCCAGAATGCAACAGGAGGCAGGCAGAGCAGTTAAAGTGGAATAGCAGCACTATAAGAATGTAGTGCAGTAATGTGGCATGTGACTGCCAATAACGCAACTGCCCCGGGAATGGCTTTCTGCACCTGGGGCATCACACTATTGGTATCTCATTCATAGGTTTCTCTCGTGAATGAAACGAAATGGTCCAGGGATGGAGCTGCTATGGGAGGGAAGTGGTGTTGTACCATTAGCAGCATTGATGCTGCTTCCCTCCCATGGGAATCGCAAAGCTGCATGTCATAAAGCCTTCAGATTCCCTGCTAACCTTTACTAATATTTTAATTCTTAGGTCCTACCTCTTCTACAAAAGAGCCACCTTCTCATGACGGTAACTATATACGATCAAGAAAGACATAGATATTTAAAAAAGAGGGTTGGAATAATGCAGACTACAGGTTGAAAGAATGTGACTTGCCCAAAGTTACACAGTGAGTTTTCATGGTTGATGCGTGGTTTGACCCCTGATCTCTAGGGGCTTAGTCCAACAGAAAACACTGCACCATGCTTGGTGGCAATATCTGTATGCCTAGCCTCTTGCTATCTAATGCAAGCATATAGTAGATAACACTTGAAATTCGAAGGATGGAAATAGCATTGTATTAAAAATTTCAGCAACATATATTCTGGCATAGCATAATTACTGGAAGTAAAACCCCTTTTTTGTTGTTGCCAGTGTTTAATGAGATTAAAAGTTTTTGCTTGAATAATGCTCAGAATCAGATTTTATGCTAACTTCTAAACTATATTGCCAGATTTTCCACATTATATTCAGCCTCTTCCATGGAATATTCATCGTCTGATGGTTTTAAGTATAAGAGATGTTTTTTTCTAATTATAATGTAAAATCAAACAAATAAACAAACAAAAATAAGAATGGGTGAAAAGAAAAAAGGAGATATATTCTAGGTATGGAGAGAATGTTTGATAATATATATTTTTAATGGTAGGAAAAAATGTTTCTCAAGTGCCAACAAACACTGAAAAGAATAATTCTGGATTGATAAGAATCTTTGCAGTTCCAGACTTATTCTGCACAATATTCTCAAATGGTTGTTTTGTGGAGAAAGCAGCATTTTCTTCAAAGGAAATAAAGCCTCCTCTTTGCAAAAATATCATTTTATGTGCAGAAAAGTCTGTTTCCTGTACATAAAATGCTATTTTCTGTGCAAAACAACCACAAAAAAAAATTGGCCCAGAATAAAACCCAGACTGCAAATAGTCTTCAAGAACAGTGGTTTTTAAAGATTTTCTCCATGCTAAAATTACTTATTGCTTTCTTTAGGAGATCATTAACAAAGAATTACAGCCCCAGAATGTAACCAGAATAAAAATGAACCCACACACATTAATATAAACTGACCATATATCCAAAACTAAAAACTGCTTGATGTTTGTATCTGTAAGACACGCTTTCCTCTACAGATAGAGTAGTGATCTGACAACTAAATGACGGCTGTTAAATATTGTCTTCCAACCTTGTAGTCTCATGATCCTTTCTAACACTGTAAAATATTTTGATGCCTAGGTCCATCCCCTTCCAAAGCAGAATCATCTTCTCATGACAGTATGTATACAACAGCAAGAACCATGTACATAGGTATTACAAGAAGGGTGGGGAAATTGTGGCCTTTGACTGACTTTTGAAGCACTATGACCGGCTTCAAGGGTAAGGGAGTAAAGAGGGAAGCCTAATATGATCTCACTTGGGCTTAGAAAATGCTTGGATGTCTTTAGAATTGTGTGTCTTAGCTATGGAGACATTGCTCCCGTAAAGCTAATCGAGTGCAGGTTACACCCATAGAATCTGGTTCCCCTGCCATATGAAGTGCTATGAATTTCTGCTAGCAAGAAATAAGGATTGGGTTGTTTAAATGTAAGCAGCCAGCAGTAGTAGAGGCCAGCAGTACATGCACACATTTGCTGTTTGTGTGTGTGTTTTGTCTTTTCAGGGGTGCATTGTCCCCCTGCATATCCTCCTCCGTCCAAAGGCCCTGGCCTGGAGTCTCAGGGCCAGTCCCTGAAATTTGTGAAACCTTTTGGCAAATGTGGGACAATTGTTAATAATGGTCATTTGTAATCATCATAGAATCATAGAGTTGGAAAAGACCACAGGGGCCATCCAGTCCAACCCCCTTCCATGCAGGAATTCTCAATCAAAGCATCCCTGACAGATGGCCATCCAGCCTCTGTTTAAAGGTCTCCAAGGAAGGAGACTCCACTACCCTCCGAGGGAGTGTGTTCCACTGTCAAACAGCCCTTACTGTCAGGAAGTTCCTCCTAATGTTGAGATGGAATCTCTTTTCCTCAGATGTTTAATCAGAGTTAAATATTTTATGTAAATAGTGATCTTGCCATGCAAAGGTCTAAAACCTCTTCTGAAGTGTGACTTTCCCATAGAGATATGTTTGTGATAGAAAACTATTTAATTTTTTTTAATTAACAGTATAAAAATAGGGGAAGAGTAGCAGAAAAACAAAGGAAGGAAAGAAGTAATAAAAGAAAACAGAAGGAATAAAAGAGATGAAGGTTGGCATTACAAATTTGTAACACAGACTGAACAGTATAATCCTTAAACCACTAAGACTGCATCCACACTGCAGAAATAAACCATTTCGACACCACTTTAATTTCCATGGCTCAATTTTATGGAATTCTGTGAACTGTAGTTCTCTGACAGAGAAGGTTAAAGCCTATAAATCCCAGGATTCCATAGCATTGAGCCATGACAGTTAACGTGGAATCAAACTGGATTATTTCTGCAGTTCAGATGCAGCCAAAGAAGGCTAAATGTCTCACAAAACTGCAGTTCTCAGAAGTTCATAACAATGGGCCATAACAGTTAAAGTGGTGTCAGACTGGATTATTTCTGCAATGTGGATGCAGCCTAAAAGATGAATGGCAAATATTTGTCTTTCCACTTCTGGAATGTGATTCTTAGGGCCGGAGTAGACTGGGGGGGAAGTCGGCAGTTTGGGGCCATAGCATACACATGATGCATGTCCCCAAGCCGACAGGAAGCTGCCATAAAGCCGCTCAGAAATTTACACAGTGGCAGCTTTTCAGTATTCTAGTGGCATGTTGTTTAGAAACCACATGCCACAGGAGTGCCAAAAAGCTGCAACAGCAGTGGAAAGAGCATCCTTTTTTCTGGAGCAAAAAAGAATAGAATTTTACCACTTCTTTTTGAGCCAGAAAAAAGCCAGATTGGGATCACAGTGTGTAGTTGCTGTGCCCCTGATCTGGTGCTGAAAGGGGCGGCATCAAGCCCCCCCCCCCACATATGGCTCTCTATTTCAGGCCATAGGCTCCCTGTTTACTTTTTGCATATTTTGATTACTAGGCCCAGCCTCTTCTACAAAAAAGCCACATTCTCATCATGGTAAGTTTGTGAGAGCAAGATCTATGAACAGTGATATTTTAAATATGGTGTAGCTCATACATTGCTCTAAGCCTCCAAAACCATTTTTGTAGTCTAAAATCTCCTAATGCCACCCAATTTCTGGTGGCAAAAAAACTGCCTGAAAAATGTCATTTGTCACTCCATGAGACTTCCAGGAGTAGCAGATAAGGTTTAAAGCCCAAACCTCCAATAAAAATCCAGAAACCATAACCAGAAATTACTTCTGGTTGCACTTTCTAATTGATTTTTGTCTGAAACGGAGGCATGATCCAATTGTGTTAACTTTTAAAATATGTTTATAATTATTCCTCCCTAGATTCAGCCTCTTCTATTGAAGAACCATCTTCTCATCATGGTATGTATACATGTGAGAGAAAACATCCTACATTAATTCTTTGTGGGGGGTGATACAAATATTAAGACAGGGGAGAGAAAAGAAAAAGGAAGACATGGAAAAGGAAGACATGGGGGTAGGAACGATGTGTTATACATATTCATGGTATGACACAACAGTAAGATCAACTAGCTGTTGAATGATGGATAGGAAGACTTTGTCTTTCCAAATATGGAGGAGGCTAGAATCCTGTCAAGCAGTTACGAGTGTATAACTAAGAGTTATATAGTTGTGATTGTTTTGTACAGTGGGCCCTCCACATTCACTGGGGCTATGGGCCCAGTATCCCAGTGAAAGCTGAAAAGACACAGAAAAAAATTACCTGAGAGAACTCCTCTCTAGGTCCTCCTGTGCAACTCTATAATCAACATCCACTGGAAGTTGACCATAGATCACACTGAAGACCAACACTTGCTTACAGATGTGTTTTTGTTAGGAATTTCTATGTCCTCCATCATAACTCTATGGTCAATGTCCATCAGAATTGCCCTGGAGGACCTAGATAGAACACATTACTCAAATCCATGAATAATCAAAGCTGCAAAAGTCAAAGCTGCAAATATGGAGGGCTGACAGTATTCACAATCACCATGTATTCCCTTGTTTAGGAGATACATAGGGACCATGAAAGGTCCCCAGTCCTCACTTATGGGGCAGAAGCTACTGTGACCAATGGTAATATGTTCCCCTGTCAATTGTGAAGCAACTGGTGGGTGGTACCACCCATCCACCCTCATGGGGATGATCTCTGGCACAAAATGGAATTGCAAGAAGAGTTGTGCTTCTGCCTATCACACTAGAGAATTGTTCAGGGTGGGAACATTAGTTAACTCAGGGGTAGGCAACCTTTTTGAGCCGGGGGCCGGGTTGCTGTCCCTCAGACAACTGGGGGGCCGAAGCCAAAAAATAAATAATTAAATATTTTTTAAAAAAATTAAATAAACAAATAAACCGGGACAAATGTAGGACAAAATTTTCAAATGGAGAACACTTTTTTTAAAAAAATGGAGGACACGCAAAAAAAATGCTGATTTTTAAAAAAATGTTAATATAAATGCACGTTTCGGAGGCTTCTATAGACAATTGCCCCCCTTGCCCGCTGCTTGCCCCCTTGCCTGCCTCCTCCTGATAGGCCAAAGGCCCCACGCTCTCA
>NC_056523.1:182507731-182547269 GCF_019175285.1 Sceloporus undulatus | reverse complement strand
CCCCCTTGCCTGCCTCCTCCTGATAGGCCAAAGGCCCCACGCTCTCATGCGAGAGGCCAAAGGTTCCGGCGGCAATCGGCGGCAGGACTGGGCTGGGGCCGGTCCCAAGGCCTTGCCGGGCTGCATCCGGCCCGCGGGCCGCAGGTTGCCTACCCCTGAGTTAACTGCTTCTCAGTCAACAGGGAACAGACCCCTATTGATTGCAGTGGGATTGGAGAGAATTATAGGGATTGGAGAGAATTAGGACAACTACGTACTCGTACAGCACTTGGGCATTCATACCTCCCCAGAAGGATTCCAGACAATCAGTCTCAGGCTCCCTGCTAATGTATAAAAATGTTTTGATTCTTAGGCCCAGCCTCTTTCACAAAAGAGCCACCTTCCGATGAAGGTAGGTATAGAAGAGCAAGATAGGCATAGATATTACAAAAGGAGGATGGAATAATGCAAATATACATAATCTCAGTCCCTAAACCTTTTCTGCAGTCCCCCAAGACCCCTAACTCCCCAAGACTTCCCCCTATTTTTTCAGGTGAAAAATACCTCAAAATGGTCCACATAGGGGCAGTACAGATCAGCACTTTGTGCCAGCCTGTATGTGCGGTATGGCTAAGCGTCCGCACACTCGAAGCACTTACCGTGCCACCTGGGCACCATCTTGGTGCACACCCATCTACACAGTATGCACCATGATGACACTTGTCATACACAGCGCCTAAACAGCACTGTGCACAAGGGGCATCATCATGGCGCGCAAACGCACCTATGACACCCCTTCTGGGATGCAGAAAAAACTCACCCAGAAGCAGTTTCTTTTTGGTCCCTCTGGAGGCCATGGCGTGTAGTTGCCACGGCCTCCTTCTGGGGTAGAACGGGTGGCGTTGAGTCACCCATTCCCCACCCCCCTGCCCCCCAGCAGAAAAAAAGTCTTGAAAGTCAAATCCCAAAGTTTCATCTAGTCAACATTTCAAGCAGGCCTCGGCCACATGAGGCTGCCAATATCACTTTTGCAATACAAAGTCCTCTAATGCTCCCTCTGCTTGAAAAAAAAAATGATTGAAATTTATCTGTTCCTGCAAGCCTGAAGAAATGTTAAGTTGGAAGTGGAAGAAAGAAACAATTCCCACTACCTCCAAATCCACACATTCATGTTTAAAGGGTTTTTTTTAAGAAAAAGAAAATTTTTATCGTTCATTTGTATCAGTCTCCTCCAAAGCACACCTGTTATAGTTGTCATATGTGCATTTTCCATCAGTTTTGCTTTCTTTTCATTACAGATTGTGAGCAAACCAAACGTGACAATGAGTGTGCTGATTATGTAAATAAAATGCTGAATGACATAGTTGTGATACTAAATAACTGGCAGTTGCTGGACAAGCTACATATTCCTGATGAATTACTAATCCTCTCAATGGCTGGAAGCATTAGAAATTGAAGTTTGATCATGGTATTATATTCAAATACATAAATAAAACAACCCTCCCATTCTGAGCAACAAATTACCAATGGTGTGCCTTGTCTCTGTGTTATGGCTGGGTCTGTTACAAACAGTCAAGGGATAGGTTGGTTCCACAGAGGAGGGTTTCCAGTTGTAGAACATTGTTGATCCGTAAAGGAAGCACAAACATGTTCAGTGAGAAGGCAAGTTGTGGAAAAATAAACATGGCTAAACGGAAATATACAGACAAAACACAGGGTGGCAATGCAAGGGACTGATGAGTAGGCGGTTCTGAAATTTATTATAGAAAAACAATGGTAATGGGAAAGCTCTTTCAGCCTCACAGCTCAGATCCATTTCTGCTAAGTACTCAGTGGACACATTCTAGGGGTGGATGAGGCCAAAGGCAAATGGGGTGGAAACAAAACTGATGATGTATATTAGTTTAAAACAATACAGTCAGCCCTCCGTATCCATGGATTTGTTTATCCACAGATTCAAGAATCCAAGGTTTGAAATAAAAAAAAATCTAAATTCCCAATAGCAAACCTTGATTTTTGCCATATTATATAAGGGACACCCTTTTACTATGCCATTGTATTCAGTAGGACTTCCACCCACAGATTCTGATATCTATGGAACATCCTGGAACCAAACCCCAGTGGATCCCAAGGGCCCACTGTATTAGCATAAAGCCACTTTGAGTTACAATTTTGGGAGAAAAGCAAGATATAAATAAATATTATCATCAACACCATCATCTCACTACTGGTGATAAAAACTTTCAACCTTTTGGAAATGGGGACACATCACAAGTCTGAGAAACCACCAGATGATGATGTCATGCAGAAGAAGACCTGGCCATCTGGGAGCACCAGGGCACCTTACTGTACTATACGTTCATTGTAACTACAACTGTATTTGAGCAGATTATCTGTGGTGGGGTTGGGGGTGCTGATGATAGTGGCAGAGGAGGGTTGCAGGGTTAGCCAATGCACGCACAGAGTTCAACCTGAGGAAGTTATCCATTCCTGCCAGAGAACATTTCATTACTGCTTATACTGAACAGAAGTTAAGGTGTTTGCTTGTGTGTTTCTTGGTGGATGAGTGTATTTTCCAGCACTTTTACTCTGTTTTCTGAAATGGTACATTGACCTGTTACAGCCTGCCAAAATAAAGCTGCTTCGGGTCTCTTTGGAGGTATGCTATTTAAATGATGCATGGGTCCTAAGAGTCTGGAGGTCGCGCCAAAGCCACACTCCATTCCTAAGCACCAGAGTGCAGCTTTGGTGCAGCTTCCCCATAATTCTTAGGATGCATGCATCATTTAAACAGCATACCTCCAAAGAGACCCGAAGCAGCTTTATTTTGGCAGTCGGTAACAGGCCATTGTTCACTGTTACATTGCCTGAATTCTGAGATTCTCATCTGTATTGTAGTTGGAGCACTCATATGTGCTCATAGGGTGACAAAGAAAAAGAAGACAGATAGCTTGTGTTCTGGAGAAAGGCAAGTGTTATAAAGGTGGTGGAAGAGGTCGGAATTAATGGGGGGCAAGGAGCTAGATGGGATACTTGGGTATTATGATAGAAACATTATACTGCATGGGTGTCTGGTCCATTGTGGACTTCTCATGGTGTACTTGGCCATTGGTTGGATAGACTCACTTTGAAGAGAGTTAGTATTACAGAAACCATCTTGGTTCCACTGAAGTATGTGTTTATGCAGGAGCATTCAACAACCTGGCACTTGCCATATGTAGGTGACTACAGCTCCCATCATCACCTGTTGCCACATTGCTCTCTCAGTCATTATGCTTTTTGCTGAGGTTTATTCCCATAACTTTATAAATATACTTAATAACCTGAAGATTTAACATAATTCTGTGTTGCATCTGAAGATGTGGATGTACCCATGAAAATTCATGCAAAACTATAGTCAAGGTACTTTTCAAGGTGCTGCTAGATTTCTCCCCCCTCCCCCTTTTTGCACTATTTAGGAGGGAGGTTAACAACCCACCCTTACTGAAGCACACATTCTCCCCATATCTTTTCATGGAAAAGGAAGTATCTCGGTGAAGTGAGCAGGTTTTGTATCCCTCCCTCCCCCCCCCCCATACACACTTTTTCCCCCTCTCTATCTGTTTTGTCCCAAGAGCAATACTATGGACTTTGGGTGTAGTAAGGCCTCTGGCTCTCGGGATCACAGCCAGAACAAAAGATTTGTCCACAAATTTCTTAAGTTTCAAAAGCTTTACTGGTTATAAACACAAACATGAAACCGATCTCCTTTTTCTTAATAGTCCTTCCTAAATACCTTGCTCTCTTCTTGGTGGATTCTATCTTGCTTCTTCTGAGGACTATCTTTCTTCTTTTGTGGACTTATCTCTTTGTCAAAGGAAAATACTCTCTCCAGGTCTGACTTGGCTGAAATCTTACTACACACTGAAACTAACTAGAGGGAGACAGTATAAGACCCTGGGATTTCCCACAATCCTTGTCTTTCTTAAGCTGTAGATCTCTGTTTCCCCTCCTAAACTGATACATAGAAAGCCTAATATAATCTCAACCAAATATATGTCTCAAGAGCATCAAAGATGCTCTGGAGGCATGACACTATCCATTTGCACCTAACAGAGCCTGAAGACAAATAGTATTTTTTTTAAAATCCTTTCTTATAATGCAAGCACCATATACACTTGTCTCTCCATATTCACTAGGGTTAGGGAAACAAGACCCCCATGAATATGGAAAAACCACAAATAACCAAAACACCATGTTTTTACCTGAGAGAACACCTCTCTAGGAATCTCTAGGTCCTCCAGTGCAACTCTGCAGTCAACATCCGACAGATACTGACCATAGAACTGCCCTGGAGGAGATACAAATGCCTAGTGGAGTGTTCTCTCTAAGAATCTCTAGGTCCTTCAGTACGACTTTTAGTTAAAGTTGACCATAGAGTTGCACTGGAGAACCTAGATATTCCTAGAGAGAACATATTAATCAAATCCATGAATAAACAAATCCGCAAATATCAAAGCCGCAAATATGGAGGGATGAGGGATGAGTCTTTTCAGTCCTTCCCTAGAAAGGAAAACAAGAAAGGCAACTTTAACAGAGAGTTGGGGATGGGCGAAGGAACCCACTCACTCCCTTCCTGGCTACAATTACCTGTCCTCATGCATCTGTGGGGGACGCCATTTTAAAATGCCAGCAGATGGTCATTATGGTAACCAGGAAGGGACAGACATAAGAAGAGGTAACTAGCAGCCCGCCCATCCATTAAAGTAGACAGACAGCTCTTTATTGTATGAGAAATTGACTTCCTTGCTTCCAGTCACCAGCAGGGCATCTCTCTGCCCCTTGAGCCAGCCAGTCATATACATATACATACACACACATCCTTAGGGGCCATCTGTTGAGCCCCCCAGATGCTTCCTAAAACTCTGAACTCTGTGGAAGATAATTTCTGTTGCACCAAAGCCCTTTTTCCCCTCCTTATAATAGGGATGAAGCCTACCTTGAGGGGTTGGCACATTACATTTCCTGGGATTAAGAGGGAAATTAATTAAGTCTCAAAGAACTGAGATTCAAAAGATAAATAATGAGAGATGTGAATCTGAGGCTCTGTGCCAGATCTTCCTGGGTATAAAAATTAAGTGAATGGGCTCTGGGATGGAAAAGATTCTCTGTCATCATGAACTCTGCCATCAGTGACTTGGAAGACAGAATTGGGGGGCATACTTATCAAATTTGCAGATGACACCAAATTAAGAGGAGTAGCTAATACCCCAGAGGATAGAATCAAGATTCAAAATGACTTGAACAGACTAGAAAACTGGGCCAAAGTTTACAAAATTAAATTCAACACGGAGAGATGTAAGGTACTGCACCTAGGGAGGAAAAATGAAATGCACAGATATAGGATGGGGGATACCTGGATGAATCACATTAGAGGGCAAACAAGATTTAAACAAGAGTTAAACTAGAAGAAAACTAGTTTAACTCTTGTTGAAATCCTGTTTGACCCCCCTAGTGTGATAAAGCATCCACCCAGGTTTACTTCGCTGATTATCATTTTCCTTTTTTCACTGAATTGTTTTGTGATTGTTTATTCAAAATTTTCAGAAACCCCCATTCATCATTAGCTTCCTTCTTTCTGAATATCTCTCACTATGAGCTCTTACCCATTCTTTCCTAAAACATATTCACATTAACTTTCTTACAATTCAGAGTCCAAGTCTGTGAATAGAACAGTGCATGGCAGGCATGGGCACTACTCTACACATGAGTAGAACAGCATGCAGCAGGCGGGGCTGGGCATGCTTCCTCCCTGCTGCATGCCACTCTACATGAGAGTAGAACAGCGTGTGGAGGAGGAGCATGCCCCCCCACTGCAAACTCTTCTACTCATGTGTTAGGAAGAAAATCAACTCAGCTGAGATGTGGTACTGGAAAAGAGTTCTGAGAATATTGCAAACTGCTAAAAAAGCTAATGGATGGGTCCTAGAGGAGATCAGGCCTGAACTCTCCATGGAAGCAAGATGGCTAAACAGAAGTTGTCATATTTTGGGCATATCATAAGAAAAGACTCACTAAAAAGACTATAATGCTTGGCAAAGTGAAAGAAAGCTAGAAGTCCAAGTAGATCAGAAGCTGAACATGAGTCAACAGTGTGATGCGGTAGCTGAAAAGGCCAATGCAATTTTAGGCTGCATCAATAGAAGTATAGTGTCTAAATCATGGGAAGTAATACGTATTCTGCTTCGGTCAGGCCCCACCTGGAATGCTGTGTCCAGTTCTGGGCCTCACAATTCAAAAAGGATGTGGAGAAACTGAAGCGTGTCCAAAGGAGGGCAACTAAAATGGCGAAGAGTCTGGAAACCATGCCCTATGAGGGCTTAGGGAGCTGGGGATGTTTAGCCTGGAAAAGAGAAGGTTAAGAGGTGATATGATAGCCCTGTTTAAATATCTGAAGGGATGTCATATTGAGGAGGGAGCAAGCTTGTTTTCTGCTGCTCCAGAGATTAGGACACGGAACAATGGATGCAAGCTACAGGAAAAGAGATTCCACCTCAACATTAGGAGTAAGAGAAAGAACTCTGTGAAACAAGAGACTGTTGGTTGTTGCCAGTGGGAAAAGCTAAGAGGACACATGGAATAATGTGACATTTCTCCTTTGCAAACTAGCAACTGTAGAGGCAGACGGATGTTTACCAGGAATAGCCTTAAGGAAAACAATAGTCTGGAAATATTAATCCTTCCTTCAGTGAAAAACAGCAATCATCATCAGGACACTTCCAGTTGCCAGATTAATGGGAAATGCACCCCTAAATCAAATTACCTCTTCAATTAAATGGTTACACTCATTGTGCTCTGAAACTCCATGGACTCCATTATAGGCAATGTCTATTGAATCTGTAAGTGTGTTCTTGTAGATTTTAACGGGTCTCTGTGAAGAAACAACAGTGTTCACCAAATGGATATGCTTCATGCTATAAACTGCAAAATGTGAGATATTTTTATCTCACAACTTTTATAAAGTCTGCAACCTGCATTTCTTAAACTCTGAACCCTGCACATTGTCCACTCATGCATATCCTCCATTGCAAGTACTGTCAATTTTTTTTCTTTTTAACCATTGCTATGACCATGTCAGAATTTTTTTTAAATCCAAACTACTATTTATGTTGTGGCATTTTAAGACGGCTGATACAATGTAGAATTAATGCATTTGGACGCTGCTTTAACTCTCATGGCTAAATCCTACAGAATCCTGGAATTTGTAGCTTGTTGTGACAACAGAGCTCTCTGACAGAGAAGGCTAAATAGCTCATAGAATTACAAAACCCAACAATCTATAGCACTGAGTCATAGCAATTAAAGTGGTGTCATACTGCAATAAATCTGTTGTGTAGATGTGGTCCTTGTTAACTCACATTGTTTCTAAAAGCAACAACTTCAGACTCACCCAAGAGGGCTGTTTATGCTTTGCACATACAGTAGCTTGGAAGTGAAGATAGCATTTTATATTCCATCCTCTGGTTGTCTGGCGCTGCTCCAAAAGCCCACAAAACTCAGGTTGGAGAAGGTTTGGAGATGCTTTTTCTGTTACAAGTAAGAAGTGTAAATTTCACTCTGATCAAGCTGAGAACAGTCTCTCTCCCATGCCTCTTCCAGCATTTGGGCTTCACCTGCCTTTCACCCACTATAACCCTTTATACTGGACATTTATATCTCTTGCTATAACCTTGGCATTGTGGTGGGGAGTCAGATTTGGTTTGGGTCATGTCTTCCCAGAGTTCTTATTTGGGATCTTAAGGGACCTTAGTGAAGCATTTAAGCAGGTTATATAATACATGGTTTAGATAACACAGCCTCATAATTTCAGGACTAAATACTGTAAAGACACCAGATCTTGTCTGATCTTGGAAGCTAAACAGGGCTAGTCTGGGTTAGTACAGCATGCCTGCCCCAAATATGGGCTTGCCATCTGAGGATCTGAGCATCTGCAATGGCAAGCCCCATTGATTTTAATAGCCACGCATGCACATGGTCCTGACAGGGCGGCCATGCATGTGCATCAGCATTGAATACTACAGCACTTCAGGTCCCATGCTTTTTGCCATGCATGGGGGGGAGGGTTCGGAAAGGAACCCCCGCCAATAAGAAGGACCCACTGTACTTGGGTGGCAGACTGCCAACAGATACCAGGTGCTGTAAGCTATATTTCCAAGTAAGGAACTGGCAAAATCACCTCTAACTATTTCTTCCCCAAGTAGACCCTATAAAATGTATGGGATTGCCACGGGTCAACATATTATGTGAAGGCATATGCACACAAATTATTTATTTATATGATCTGAAGAGAAACCAGCGTATTTCTCATATACATAGGAGCAGTGATGGACTAGCATGAGGCAAGGGATCTATTCATTTTTCTTTGTGGGGCAGTGCCAATTGTTCTTTAAATTCTTTATAATATTCAACTGTAAAGACATTTGGGCCTGGTGCATTTCAAGATTTACTTCTTTGTATTGCTCCCAAAACTTCCTCTGTTATTTTCTTGTTTGGTTTTTTTCTTTTGTTTTTCTGTTATTTTAGGAATATTTTGTTTACCCAAATATTTATTTTTTTACTTCTTTAATAAGTTCCTCTCTAAATAAATTGGAATAATATTTGAAAAAACTTTGCTTTTTTATTTTGATCTCTTCTCAAATACAATTTATTGAGTAGCCCAAGGGCCGTTTCAAAATACTAGTAACATAATAAAAAGCAGTATCACACAGCTATATATAAAATGTAAATATAGTGCACTAGGTGCAATAAACCTCCATACAATATAAATACATATGCATAACCTGAGCGTGCACCAGGACCAGAACATGCACTACTTGTATACAGCTTATATGTATCTAAAAGATATACAATATGTGCTAAAGGATATACTAGTAAACAGAAAAAATAAAATAGTTAACAATTAAACAGTAATATGTAAGATAGTTACCGTAGGGAATAAAACAGAATTAAAATTGGAATTGAAATGGGAGACAGAAGTAACATAAAATATCCGTCGCCATACGTCAAAGCTGTTCATCCCCCTTACAATTAACACCAGTCATTCCCACATATCTAGATCTCAACAGAGATGCTTTATGAAGGAACCGAGCTGTGGCAATAGAGATTTTTGAATCTTGTCCACTCATAAAGTATGAAGTTCTGATGTGGGTATCCCAGTATATTTTTCGTTTAATATAGGGATGAAGATATTGATCCCTTTCTACTTGGTACAAATTACATCTAAACAAAATGTGTGCTAGATCCTCAATTTCATGATCCCCACAAATACAAATTCGTTCGTTATAAGGGACACCATGGAATCTTCCATGTCTTACCATGGTATCAAGTTGGTCGAATCTTGCTTGGGTAAATGCCTCTCTGAGATGTTTAGGGATTTGTATTTTTAGATAAGATGGCATTTGAAAGGACCATTTGTATTGGCTCAACCATTTTAAATTGCCAACCCTACTGAGTGTGGCTATGTCTTCTTGAGCCGCAATGTCCAAAATTCTCTGTCTTGCACCCTTTCTTGCTTGATCATTCATAGTACAAGCTACAGGGAGGCCACAGCTCTTTATAAAGTTTAACAGTTGCCTGGACCATGAAGATTGCAATTGAGAGTGTAACTGTTCTAATAAGCATAATCTAGGGAGTCTGTTTGGCTCCATTTCATTAATTTTACACCAGTAATTGAACACTCTGATTTTAGCTTGAGAGCAGATAGAGTAAATTTCTAATTCCGCTCTTACAGCAGCTGCTGAGGTCCTTTTATCTACTCCTAGGATACTTCTCAGATGTTGAGACTGGGCTAGTTCTGTTACTGCGGTGGAATTTAGACCCCATACTTCTGCTGCATATAAAAGCATAGGTGTAACCTTAGCTTTGTATACATTAATTAT
Source organism: Sceloporus undulatus (assembly GCF_019175285.1). Classification (NCBI taxonomy): domain Eukaryota; kingdom Metazoa; phylum Chordata; class Lepidosauria; order Squamata; family Phrynosomatidae; genus Sceloporus; species Sceloporus undulatus. The sequence goes on along the minus strand of NC_056523.1, from coordinate 182,537,373 downwards.
TGGGGCTAAGGAGCCTGGGTACTTATTGACTTTTAGTTTAAGAATGAGATTCATACGTTCCTTTGTTCTAAGTGAGCTTTTATGGTGATGGTATGACCAGGATCCATTCTCATTGAATGTTACACCAAGATAAGAAAAGGACTTTACTTGTTCAATTGGTTCACCCTCTAATTGCCATCTGTGTCTCTGCTGTCTTTTACCAAAATCCATTATGTTTGACTTAGATTTATTAATGGTCAGAGAATTATTCTGGCAATAACAGCTAAGTTTTCTTAACAGCCTTCGTATACCAACTTGTGAATATGATAACATTATCATATCATCAGCATAGAGCAAGATGTTACAGGAAGTATGTAAAACACAAGGCATATGGAGTGCTGAGTCCTTCAAAAGTCCTGGTAGATCGTTTATATATAAATTAAATAGCAAGGGGGCTAGTAAGCACCCTTGTCGTACCCCTCTATATGTGTCAATTCTATTGGATAAGGCTCCATTTAACCCAAGTCTCACTTTCAGACAAGTACCAGTGTACAGGGCTTTAATTAGTAACAGCAGTCTCTGTTCTATTTTAAGGTCAATCAGTTTACTCCAGAGCATTTCTCTATTCACAGTATCAAAGGCTGCTGACAGATCGATAAAAGCAGCATATAGATGTTTTCCTTTGCTGAGATATTTGGCAATCATGTGATTTAAAATAAAACAATTATCTATGGTGGATCGATTTTGTCTAAATCCCGCTTGTTCTTCGGATAGGATGCCCTTTTCATTAACCCAACTTTCAAGTTTATTCAAAAGGAGCCTAGAATAGATTTTGGCTACGATGTCTATTAAGCTGATAGGCCTGTAATTACAGGGGTCTTTATTGTTCCCCTTTTTATAAATGGGGACCACTATTGCCAATTTCCAGCCAATTGGAACCTGGCAGGTATTATTTATATGTGTGAAGAGACCTGTCAGAATAGGCACCCACCATTCACTAAATTGTTTAAATAATTCTGCCGGTAAAAAGTCCTCCCCTGGAGCTTTATTGTTTTTCAGCCCATTAATAATAGACAAAGTCTCTTCTTCCGAGACTGGTGGCCAGGGAGGCAGGGATTCGATAGCTAGGGAATCAGCGTTTGAGTGCTGGATTTCAGTGGAGCTATTTAAAGCAAATAACCCTTGGAAATAATTTTCCCATTCCTTAGCAGGTATAGGGATATCATATGGGAATCTCCTTTCCTTTAGAATTCCTGAGACAGAATGCCAAAATATAGCTGAGTTGTGACTCTTAGTGGCTAACTCTAAACCTGTCCACATTGATGTGGCAAAATTTTGTTTCTTTGATTTTATTAGTTTTTTGTATTCCTTTCTGAGGGACAGCATCTTAGCTTGTACCTCACAAGAGGTACTCCGCTGTGCAGATCTCAGTGCTGACATCAGTTTCTTTTTCATTAACCTGCATTCTATGTCAAACCAGGGAGAAAAACCTTTCTGGTGACTTTTACCCACATGGTTGGTTGTCAGATGACACTTCAGTGTTTGACATATATTAGTAAATGCATTGGTAACAGATGGCCATTCTGCTGAAGATGACCGAATTATATTAGCCCAGTTATCTATCTCTTCAAGTTTAAGGCTCCCTGCTATTGCAGTGGTATCAATCTTAACCCATCTAAGTCTGCCATTCTGCCTCACCTCTTGATTATTTACAATCCAACTGTCTGCCCGACAACTTGGTCTTCGATCTGACGAGCCCCGAAATTTTACACTCACAGGTTGATGATCACTTTCCCCTCTTAGGTGGACTTCTATCTCAGAAAACATATCAGCCTTGTTTCTTGAAACACAGATAAGATCTAACACACTACTGGAATTAGGTGCATGGTATGTATAAGGGTATATATATCTATCGTCTTCATCTTTGCCTCCCAGAATTTGAAGACTAGCTTTAAAAATTAGAGAAACCAAGGACAATCCTGTCAGGGATGATGGGAGTTATAGCTCTTCTCCTCTGGCTCGAACTCACCACCTTGTTACGCACCGCGCTGACCAGTTTTGGCCAGTGGTTAAAGCTTTGCTTCAAAAGCAGCAGAGTTACAGAGAATAGGCTGAAGACCCTGACAAACTCTCCAAGCCTTCTCACTCTTGCTTCCACAGAAGTCTTCACCCTTCTTCAGGATCCAGCTGGTTCTTGTAGCTTCACCCAAGACACCAGACAACTCAGTAGTCTTATATAAAAGATCTACTTTATTCTACTATATACAGCTCCAAAACTATCCAACACAACAATACTCCTCCACAACTATCCACTACTACCCACTCTACTACCCACAAAATACATTGGGATTCATAGTCATTATTATAGTCAATGCAAGATACCACCCACTATTGTCTGTTTCCACCCAGTGGGCGTGTATACCCACTCTCATTGGTTCTCTTGGTTCATCCCACAATTAATGATTTCATCATCTCAGCCTTGACCACTCAACAATTCTCAGGTGTGTTCAATTATCCACTTTACATTTCTGTCCTTGGCATTTAGGACTTGTTAATTCCATTACCATTTACACCTGTGTTGCTTCTGCTGAGTCATCCTGACTCTCACATACATGTTTTATTTCATTCACTGTATATCCCATGTTGCTTTTTCCTATTACATTTGTTATCTCTAGAGCGCCATTGAGGATGATTATCAAAGAATTCATTTGGTATATTATTCTTTTTAGCAAAATCATGCAGGGAAGGACCTACTTTGGCATTAAAGTCCCCCAAAAGAATTATTATAAAACGAGGGTATCTGATTGTTAGTTCATCCATAAGAATTTCTAAACTTGTCCACAAGTTGGTATTAAAGAAAGGAGATGAAATAGGTGGAATGTATACATTTATCAATATCACTTCTAAAACCTTGTACAGTGGTACCCCGGGATACGAATTACCCAGCTTACGAATTTTTCGGGATACGAAAAAATCCCATAGGGATTTATTGTTTCGGCTTACGAAGGTTTTTTCGGGTTACGAAAAAACCTCGGCGCTATTTTCAATGGAGCCGCGGCGGAGCCGCGGCTTTTTTTCCATTAGCGCCTATGGCAATTCAGGTTACGAAGGTTTTTCGGGTTACGAAATTAGCCGCGGAACGAATTAATTTCGTAACCCGAGGTACCACTGTATGTGAATTTAATAACTAAGAAATGAGAATATTTATCCCCATTATGTAAAATCTCAGCTTGCCAGTGCAAATCTTGTTTAATAAGAGTGCAAAGGCCGCCAGAAGCTCTCCCTTTGTTTTTTAATTTTTGGGCAGGGATACCCCAGCATTGAAAGCCCGGGAGTTTTAATGGTTCATCCTCTGCAGTTAACCAGGTTTCCTGAATAGCAACAACATCAAATTTAGAAAGAAAACCCACTGAGTCAGTGTTCACACCTTCTTTCCAACCGGCAATATTCCATGTAACTATTTGGATACTATCCTTATTACCAGACTGTTCTAAATCAGGAGAGGGGAAATGATGTACTGACACATTCAGTCAATTGGAATCTGTATCTTCCCTCAAATTGTCTACCACAATATTGTCAATACTACCCAAATAGACACAATTGTTGATTGAGTGATCACCTTTTGACGATAAGGTGGTACGATGTTGATGTTGTTGTGGTTGATCTTTACTCTCGGTGCCAGTCAAACTGGGAATCCCTGTTGTCTCATCCTGTGACCAGGCCCAATGTGTTACTGTCCTCTCTTCAATTACTGGGGGCTGCTTAGTAGAAGATTGTCTTTGTACATGGATCCTCTTCAGAGGGGTTATATCTAGACCAACCTCCTTCTCACACCGCGACTTTGGAGCACATTCTTCAGACATATGATCAGTTGGTGACTTCATCCTAGTTTCAGGAGTCATTAGTTGCCCCAAAGGGACACATACACTAGTCATTGGTTGCTGAAGATTAGGCAGTTCTTCCATTTGTGTGAGCAAATCACTATAACCCGAATTTGGAGAACTCAAATCTATCAGAGGCTCTGTAGAAACCACGGTGTTCCTTAGAGACTGTTTTAATTTTTCCAACTGGAGCAAAATGGTATCTTGCTCTTCTCTTGAGAGTAGACCAAATGCATCAATGAAATTGTCCTCAGTCTGATGCAGATTGGGTTGATTCTCAGCTTCAGAATCCTTCCGTGTCAATACAAGGGGGATTACCACTTTTGCAGCTCTTGAGCTAGCAAATAAAGGCTTAATTCTTTCTTCATGAAAGACTCTGATAGGAAAAATTTTATATCGGGCTAAATAAGCCTTCATCCTGAGTAGCATCAGAGGGATGGTAGACTGCTTAAAGGACAGGAGGATTCGTGTTTGATTTAATGACCCAGGGAGCCATTCAACAGTGTCTAAGTCTATCTGCCCTAATTGGCAGTGAAGAAGTTTTCCCAGGGAGGATTTAATTACTTTCTTGGAAATCCACTGACCATCATTAATTCTGTTCTTATGGACACTCAGAGCAATCCTTTCCGGTTGGAGTATACAGTTATCTTTCACAGAAAAAGGTTTTTTACTTTTTATGGCCTCCATGGGGTATACATGATCCTCTTGAGGTGCTATCCCAGGCAATATTTTGTTTGTTTCTTGGAGTAACCTCCTTGGGTCTAAGTTTATATCATTTCCTTTAGTCCTATCTACTAAGTTTCCCGATTGAACATGTTTGTTTAACTTGGTCACATCCATTTCACAATTGCTTGTACAAGGGGGATTAGTAAGAGGTCTTGCAGATATCTTTTGCTCCAGCATCTCTATTTTTCCAGTTAACACTTCCAATTTGTGTTTTAACTCAGCTAACTGTTCAGATATCAGGATCACAGTTTGTGTGGTAATCAGGCAGTATTTCGTCATAAGTTGTGTTGGGATCTCCCCATGTTGTTGTTCCCCATTCTGAATCTCAACATTTCTGGGAAGTGTCCAATTATTTCTGGACTTTATTTCATAATCCCTACGACTGTTATCAAGACAACTTGCATGGGCTGACAAACTGTGGAGGGAACCCAATTCTTCGTCTTGGTTTTCAATCAACTTGACACTAGGAGGTGGGGGAGGCTCCAGAGGCTGCTCCTCACCTAACTCTAATTGTAAGCCAGTTGCCAGGGCTTCAAATCTATTAGCAGTATAAATGGGGTTTGATTTTCTTACATTGCCATTTCCTGCAAAACACTCGTCGATTCTTGGCTGTTTTGGAAGTTTCATGTGGGGAAACGAGTTTGGGCTCCCACCTAACTGTTTCCTTCGTTTTCTCTTTCCCATTGCTTATTTGTCACAGATTTCTCAAAGTTCAGGAACTTAAACTAAATATTTGTCAAGCTGATGTTGGTATTAGAGTTGGGGTCCACGCTGGTCTTTTAAGCCCTCTGCAGAGCTCCTCCTGCACAGCTTCCTCCCAGCGTCTCTCTCTCTCCCTCCTTCTCAGCTGTGGGCCAGGCTGCTGCTGCTGCCGCTGGTCAATCTCTTCTCCTTTTTTATTCCCCCCCCCCTTTAATTTGTAAGACAATCACCTCCTTGGTTTATTTGAAAACTCAAAATATATTTAATGTATTTTAATTTCTTTTCCATCTCTTCTAATAATTGGTGTTTATTTTTGCAGACATCTTATTTCTTCTAATATATTCTTGTTGGTTTTATTTTGAGTTGTCATTCTTTTAACTTAATTTTCTTTTGGTGAATTTTTTAACCTTCTTATTTTTCCTCTTCTTGAGCTCAGAACACTTTTGGTAATGAATATCCTCATTACTGGTTTTGATTCATCCCGAACCACATCAATACCTACTCCTTTATCTAAATTTTCTTGAAAAAAAATATTATTTCTTTACTATTATTTCATTTTTAAAATAATAGTTCATTAAATCACCAAATAAATTCTTTCCTCAGATGGGATTACGGTCCAACATGATTTTAGGGAGTACAGCCAGTTTTTCTGCTTTTGTACATAATGTTGTAGATGCTACAAATATATATTTAATCTGGACCAAGACTTATGTTGGTTTGAGAAAACAGTGAATTCTTTGGTATTTCCATATTTCATTCCACAAGCATCAGTTGCAGCCATAATGGCCATCATTAAAAAAAAAATTATCTGGTTAGCTCTAACCATTTGTGGATCAATTACTCCATTCCACTCTGCCATCAAGATGGCTGAGTCAAAAAAGTTTTTTAGAGTATAAGAAATGAAGCTGCTACCATTAATCGTTTCTTGCTAGATGGACCAGGCATGATAGGCCCAAAACAAACAGGCCAAATTAAGCATCTTCTGGCTGATTTGAAGGCATGATATTTAGATGATGCACAAAGGCAAGGCCACACTAGGGAGTGAAAAGTTGGCCCCAAAAGGGATTTATTTAGTGTGACTTCTAGCTGGCATGGCTTAGGACTGTGGTGGCAGCCCACTTTGGGAGTGGGCCGTGTGGGTGCTGTATTGCTGGTCAGATTGCACCCAGAGCAGCCAGAGGCCGCTCCTTCATGACTGTCTGCTTCACCCTGTAGGATCTGAAATTTGACAATATGTAGCAAATTGCATATTTCTCACCCCTTCAGTTAGTCATAGTAGGAGTTAGGATAAGGGAATGTCTGAAAGAAAATGCTGTCCAATCAGCTGATAATGGAAGACAACCATTCCCTTCCTATTCACTTGACCTTTAAGCCCAGAAAGATTTGCCACATTGTTTATCTTTTGAATGTCAGTTCTTTAAGCCTTAATTAATTTTCCTCTTAATCCCAGGAACCACAATGTGTCAGCCCTTCAAGCTAGGCCTCATTCCCTTTATAAGGGAGAAGAACAGGGCTTTGATTCATCAGGAAGTCTCTTGAACGGAGTTGCAGAGCTTCTGAATTCCAGGACAATGAAGATCTATTTCCTTTTTGTACTGACAATCCTTGCCTGCATCTTGATGTCAGGAGGTAAGCTGCATCTTGATCTCTCTCTCTCTCTCTCTCTCTCCACCTTTTTCTTTGGCCCTAAGTGATCCAATTTTTATCTTACCCTGCTTTTTCTCAAATATATGTCTTTTTATTCAGGTGCAGCATCTTCAGATGAAGCCTCTCATGCTAATGCTGGTAAGTATGTGAATGCAGGTTCACATGGACACAGATTTAAGGGGGGGAAAGCAGTACAAAGGAGCAAAATCTATTGATAATGGATTCTATTTAATATTTCATTTATTCCCATCCTCCCCCCCCCCCAAGAGCTCTATAACTAACTAGCTCCTCTCCCCATCCCTCACTTCTTCTTTGCTGGACCATGCATGATGATAATCAAGAAAATTAGAAAAGTAATAGGACATTTTTTGTGCTAATAGGTTACATTAGATGAAAGTAAAATTAAAAATACTTCCATAGCAAATAGCAGGAGGTTGGCTACTACCATTTTAACCCTGGTTTGTTTTTTGTTTGTGATATATAAAGTCTTTATGAGAAAGGGCAGGAATGTGAGGGAATGGTTTACAGGTGTGTAAGTGACAATACCCATGAATTACTATAGTGTAAGTGTCTTTCCATTTCATTTCTGCAATACAGTGTGATCTGGAAGTGGACTAAAGAACAGTACTTGAAATGGGAGGATTTGATAGATCATGCTTTGGCTGAACTAGTATAAGGACCTCATCCACTTAACACATGTTTCTTTATTCCTTCACCTCCTTCCTCCTGCAATTCCCATGGCAGCTGCTGAGAGAAGCCTGAGAGATGCTGCAGGTAAGGCCTTCTAAAAGCAGACACAAATGAAGCCTACTCATAGATGGGATTTTACAGACCTATGCCTCTCACATTAGCCAAGGGAGTCAGCCCACACATCTCTAGAGATTAGCGCAGTCTCTTTTAATGTGACTTATCCCTAATGGGATACAGGCACATTTATTTTTAAAACAGGTTTTATTGCACTTACCCATAGCTGTCCCTGAAAAGCCTGTTCTTGAAAAGCCACAGAATAAGTGTGGGTGGTATTCAGGATGCATCCAAGATGCATTTGCCCAGCTATGGGCAAAGTGATAAATCCTGTTTTAAAAATAAATGTACCTTTATCCCGTCAGGGATAAAGTGTGTTAAAAGAGAGTGAACTAATCTCTTCTGTCTTCTGAGCCATTCTGCTTTGTGGAAGAATCTGCCCTGTGTGTTCCTTGTGAAGAAAAAATGTTTTCTAATGGCAACTTTAAAAATGTGTACTTTATGAAATCTTGAAGTTTGTGAACTTTAAACTAATGAAGCAGCCAGTTGCTAAGTACAAATTGCAGGGTTTTTTTTTTTAAAAAAATCCTTCATATTGGTCCTGTTATATGACTGAAATGATTATTATTAAATTAGCTGATAGATTAAATCTACACAACAGTTTTCTTTGACTGGTTAAGCAGAAAATGGTGCCCAAATCTACATGGGTCAGACTGTATAATGTCCAATTTCAGGCAATAATCCAGTTTGAGATTGCTTTAACTTCCCTGGTTCAATGCTAGGGAATTCTGGGAACTGTAGTTTTATAGCCTTTCCTGCCAGAGAGCTCAGGTGCCACATAAACTACAGTTCCAAGGGTTCCCTAGCACTGATCCAGGACAGTTAAAGTGGTCTCAAACTGGACTGTTTCTGCAGTTTGTTTTGAACCTTGACCATGCTCAAAATGGAAGATATTTTGGAAATCATCCTGGACAGAAGTTTAAAATGCAGGACTTGTATGAGGAAAGGAGGATGTTTGTTAACATTTTCTAATTTCCATTTTACAAGCTAAACATAACAGTGAGCTCTTGGTCTCTGCTGGGGCTTGGTTCCAGGTTTGCCACTGGACACCAAAATCGATGGGTGCTCAAATCCTATTATATACATTGTGTAGTAAAATAGTATCTCTTATCTAAAATGGCCAAATCAAGGTTGGCTTTTTTGAATTTTTAAAGAAATATTTTCAAGCCATAGATAGCAATAGCAACAGGAAGTACATTTCTATACTGCTTATCAGTGCACTTAAGCACTCAATAAGCGGTTTACAATGTGTAAGCTAATTGTCCCCAACAAGCTGGGTACTCATTTTAGCGACCTACAGAAGGATGCTAAGATGAGTCAACCCTGAGCATCTGACTGGGACTGAACTCACAACATTGTGGCTTATGTGTGAGTGATTGTGGTACAGGCATTTTACCACTGACTCACCAGGGCATCTATGGATTCAGAATACTGTATGTGGACTTAACTTAAAAAGAGAACAAGAGCAGGAGGAAGATGTGGGACCTTAACTGGTGATATTTAGATTAGAATTCTATATAGGCCAACCCCCCTTTCAGAATTATCTATTATTTATGTTTCTTGATTTGGTAATTTCCTTATAGTCTTTCAAGCCACTGCATAACCTGAAAGGCAACTAGCACAATTATGTAAGATGGGTCCTGCTTGCAAATCTCTGACAAAAATCTCTGTGGGGTCAAGAAGATGGGCATGATAGGGCAGCCAGAGACTGCTCCAACTGTGATCACCCAGTGATTGCCTGGAGTCCATGACACCTGCATGGCCCAGTCTTAAAACAGGATGCTATGGTCATCCTGGATGGACTGCTGGCAAGTAGGATTGCCATAACCCGGTTGCAACCGGGTTTTTCCCAGTTTTGGCGGCACCTGCCCGGTCACGGCACGGGTGCCGCCAAAAACCAGGAAAAGCCCGGTTGCAGCGGGGTTGCAAGGCAACCCTGGGGCCTCGCTGCCCTCCTCCTCCTCCACCGCGCATGGCCGCGCAGAGGAAAAGGAGGGCAGTGAGGCTTGGGGCGGAGGAGGCTGCAGGGAGGCGGCGCCTCTTGGGCGCAGCCGCGCCAACCTCCCCGCCTCCCTGCAGCCTCCTCGCCTCCTTCCTGGCCTCCGCGGGGGCCAAGAACGAGGCAAGGCCCCGATCCTGGCCTCCGATCGCAGTGAGGCCTGGGGCCCAGGCGGGGAGGGAAAGCCTCCTTAAATGGAGGCTTTCCCTCGCCGCTTGGCCTTCGCTCCCCGCTGCGATCGCGAGGGAAATGTAGGACAGAATTTTCAAATGTAGGACACATTTTGTGTGTCCTACATTTGAAAATTCTGTCCTACATTTTTCCCGGTTTGGAGATCCGGCGCTATGGCAACCCTACTGGCAAGGAGCATTTTTTCCAAAATCTAAAAAGGTGGAAGTGGTACAATAAACTTGATTGATGCTTTTAGATGTATTGATATGTGCCCCTTGATGGAAAGATACACTTGGGATGGAAGGAAGGTGTTGGTGCAGTCCTTTGAGTTCTGTTCTCTGTTCCATTACAGGTTATGAAGAAAAGTATGTATCTCCTCCTGGTGGTGACCACGTTCCTAATCTTTTGAGTAGCATGCTTGGAGCATTGGGCTAAGCAAGTTTAAACCACTTAATTAAGTTTGGACCTGCTTTGATTACTGTTCCTGCATGATAGGGGGTTGGACTCAATGGCCCCTGTAGTCTTTTGCAATTCCATAATTCTAAGTTTAAATCACTGAACAAGTTGAAAAGCATTTGATTCTATGTTGGCAATCTGAGCAGAATGAAATAAAGTTGTCAATACATCCTCAATAAAATTTGTCAGTGTCATTCCTGATGTGTGATTTTTCTGACACTCAGAGGTTCAATTGAATTTACAAATATACTGCAGCACAGGCTAAGGGCTAAGTAAAATCATCATCTGTCATGCTGTGAACCAATGTGAATGTGATTCCAGATACCAAGATGAAATCAGGAAGCAGGACTGGATTGCCCATGTGAAGATATTTATATAAAGGTGGTAGTGAGATACTATTTACAATAAAAGGAACTGATCAAACAGACAGAGTTCCTCTCAGTTCTCACAGTAGCTTACAGTAACTCCACTACCCATACCACTCAATGATAACCACTCTACAATAACCCACAAATAGTTTACGTTAGACACAACTATATACAGTGCACCCTTTCTTTAAATGGGAGATCCATTCTGGACTCCCCCACATAAAGCGAATTCCTCCTATGCTTGAGCCCCATTTAAATGAATGGGCTTGTGTATATGCTGGCGGGCATGTGCCCCATTGTTCCCTATGGGATGCACTGCCCCTTCTCCCTGTATGGCTTTCAGCATATAGCCTAGGCTTATGTAACTCTCCAATCCATGCCACAGTACATTACCTCACAGTACATATCACAGGTGCAGTATAACAATACACATCTTGATGTCTGACCACCTCAAGGACATTTATCTACATGTCATGGCCTTGTCACACACATTGCCAAAGGCTGACATCATCATCATCATCAGAACTCCTAGTTTTAAGGAGTTCTCATAAAACTTGAATTTAGCACTGTGGAACAATTTTCCTTGATGTTCTCCTCACCACTGAGAATCACAAAACTCTCAGACATCTTTCTCAATATGGCTGCTGATGTCTATGCTGACCTGGGTTAAAAATCCCACTACCCCAACCCTGTTAAAAGAAATAGGATCTACATCTTGATTCTAAGAATTGGATGCATATGATGCAGCAAAGAAAAGTACTATAAATACCACTTAACCTAAGAAATAGCTATTTCAAAGAGAATGTCTTCTCCATGTTAGTAATTACAATATCACACTATACAGCGATAGAATTATGATACCTCTGTAACTATCATGGCCTCATCCCATGGGATCCTGCAATTTGTAGTTTAGTGTGGAATTAGAGCTCCCTGATTGAGAATTGTTAATACCTAGAATTTGATAGGATGCAGCTGTAGCCAAGGGTCCGTTTAGGGGAATTTTTTATTGTTGTTATTAGCTCAAATATTGCAAGAGGAGGGCCTGCTACGACAGCCCTTGCAGAATCATCTCCCGATATGTATACGGAGTAGACCAGGGGGTTCCAATAAATAGAGCTGAGACAGACTTCTAGAATTAATAGCCAATTTATTTATAATGAGGGAAAACACATACGATTCACTAGCATACACACATACATACAAGGCTCAAGAAAAGCATAGGTTAGCATGGAATTTTAGGCATCACATGGGTGATACGTACCAGAATGTAGACTCCCTCCAGGAATCCAAATGGATATGATGAGGATGGCCTGAGGCTCAGCCATGGAATGACTGGCCAGGGATTCAAAGGGACATAGCTTTCCCCTGAAATCCAGACTGGCCCGGAGTCAGAAACTGGAGCCAGGTCAGGCTTCAACGGGACAGAGCTTCCCCCTGAAATCCAGACTGGTCCAGTGAAGAAGCAAATCTGGGAGTATTTATAGGCAAAATCTTGCTTCTGGCAAAGGTGCTTGATGGTGAGAACAAAGGTGTTTAATTACTTGCTTTTCACCTGGATGTCCCTGTCTGGTTGTCTTAGTGGTCTTAAGCTGCTCGGACAACAGACCTGGGAGGGGGCAAGAGCCTCATGCAAGGCAAACATTTGCTCTTCCTGGTCATATGATAATCCTCTTATGTGACTCTCTAGATATGATGATGTGGGTGCCCCTCAGGGGTGTGTGCACATGTCCTCATGCCTTTCTGGCAATGGTGGACAGGCTACTAGAGTTCATCTAGGGGTCATTAAGGGTTATCATTTATACCAAAATTTATATGGAGCAGCATGGGTAACACAGCCATGAAATTTAAAACAGAATTGTAGTGTCATAATTGTAAAGCGTGAAAGAACTCCAAAAATCTACCATTGGACCGAGAGAGAGAGGCGGGAAGGGGCATGTCTGTGCTGATTCTAGGATTCGGGAGCACACAGCAACCTCATGCTCCTGAACCCTTGTCTGTATGGATGCTGGCATCATGGCAGCCTCCTGTCCATCCAAATTTTGGGCACCACACTTGTGTCATTGACACAACACAGTGTGTAATGGTGCACTTATTGTGGCACCTGCGAGCACCAAAAAGAATCTGCTTTCAGTGGGTTCTTTTGGGTGTGGAGGGATCCCACATAGTTTGGTTGCTGTGGGCTCCCTCCAAAGGGAAAATGCTTCTATTCAAGATATGAAGACAGCAAGTGGGTATTTATTTTGACTTATGTTGATAAATTGACATATTTTGACTTATGTTGATTCTGTGAAGAAAGAGGATCCAATTATGAAATCATAGATCATCCTGGAAAAAAGTAGAAGTAAAGCAACTAGGAGACATCACCTATTACTATCTTGGAATACTAAATGAAAAAAAATGAAGATGGAAGTTATCATTTTACCCAAAAGCAAAAGATAAGCTGTAATTAACACATCTACTAAAACAATACGAGTTTAGTTTATTTGCTATAGCCATTGGTGTCAATGCTGCTTAATCATATTAGCTGCATGCACACACTTTCTATCAGTAACAGTTAAAATATTGTTCAGTTGAGTCTTTAAAGTACATGATGGTGTTACATATTATCTTCTAGGTCAAATCTTTGTGGTGTTAAGGTCTTACGTCTGTTGAGCCAGAAAATTTCCAAGTTTTTTCATAGGACTTGAATGAGAAGATGGTTCAGTTCTAAACACGCTTAAACCAGAAAAACCATGGTGTGCTGAGTTAATATGTCTAGCACTGCTTCATTATGCCTCCTGGTCAGGATTTCAGATGTGTAATTCCTGAAACATATGTGCAGGACTATGGGTTTGGGGTTTTTCTTTGCCACATGCACTGCAGCTGACATTCTCTGAAGTCTATTAAATCACATGAATCAAATCACTGGGAAGTGGTGTTTTCTTTTCCTGTAGTCTTTCCCACGGACTGCCTCCTAAAGCAATTAGGAGATATTATTACATATTAGCTGATAGGAATGAAGATAGAAGGTATCACCTTAACCAAAAGCAAAAGATACTAAAAATCAATAAAAGTTTATTTTATTTCCCACAGCCCTTGGTGCCAATGCACCTCAATCATACTGGATGCACACAAACACTTCCTATCAGTATCCAAGGTAGGAGTTAAGAAAATTGTTTAGTGGAGTGTTTAATGTAGATGATGGTGTTATATACTATTTTCTAGGCCAAATCTTTGTGGTGTTAAGGTCTTATGTGTGTTGAGCTAGAAAATTTCCATTCCCCCACAATAGGATTTGGATGAGATGGTAGTTCAGTTCCAAACGCACTTAAATCGGAAAGATTGTGGTGTGCTGAATTAAAATGTCTACCACTGCTTCATCAAGCCTCTGGATTGCAAATGTGTGATTCCTGAACCATTTGTGCAGGATTGTGGTTGTTTTCCGCATGTACTGCAGGTGACATCCTGTTGTGTCTGCATTCAGTCACATGTCAGTTAATGTCCCTTGTGAATGAGGTTTTCTTTCAAAAATATAGCTGCTCTTTTGGAGCTCTTTCACACTTTACATTTATAACATCATGATTCCATTTTAACTGCCATTCCTGACTCCTATGGAATCCCAGGTATTTACAATTCTCTTGCAGGGAGCTTTAATAGTACACCAAGCTACAAATCACAGGAATCCATGAAATGAAGTCACATCTGTTAGGTATCAGAATTCTATAACTGTGTAGTGTGAAAGAGCTCTTGAAGTTGTAATTACTGATATGAGGAGTACATCTTTGAAACATCTATTGCTCATGTTCATTGGCCCTTTTCTTTATTGTTCCAGATGCATGTGATTCTTGGAATCAAGATGGAGATTTTATTTCTTTTAACAGGGTTGGCATGATAGGCTTTCCAGCCCTGGTTAGCACAGATATTGGCTGGCATATTGTTTAAGACTAGTGAGAATTTTCTGGTTCCAATGGTGAGGAAAACTTCAAGGAAAGAGATACATAAATGTTCAGCTATGCTGGATTCAAGCTTTATATGAACTCCTTCATATCAGGTTTTTGATGCACCTAATTATTATGGTGATGATTTTACAAAAAAAAACCAAGACCTGTGTTGCAGCATGTTTATGAATTCTATTGAACATCTAAGTGTCAGGAAAATCCCACACCAGGAAAGAAATAGTCAGGTTTTTGTTGCAGAGCAGTTGACAATTGTATTTTATTGTGATCAGTCTGACAATATGGAAGCTCCCAGAATCAACTGCATTTAAACTGGTTCAATGATAGTCACTCAGCCCAATATTGCAAATATATCTGCCAACATATTAGTGGCATAATCAGGCCTGCTAGGAGGAAAGCCAAGCTCTTCTTCATAACCTGCATGGGAAAAGAGAGTAGGGTTTAAAGGACTGCACCAGCATTTTCATTCCATCCCAAATGTATATATCCCTCAGGGAGCACACATCAGCACATCTGACAACATCAATCATTTTCACTGTATCATTTGCACTCTTTTAGATATCCTGGGGTGAGCTGTCCTTTTGGACAAATATGCCTTGTGCCACTTTTTTAAATAAAGCTTGATCCATCAAAGTAAAAGTGGAGGGGGGGGGGAGAAGCCAGTATGTCACCTAAGGTTCCTTGGTCAAAAGGCTGGAGAGAAATGGACTATTAAATAGATAATCTGTCAAGAGAATCTGCTCCTTTGTATTGCTTTAAAAATCTGTTTCTATAGGATCCTGTGTTCACTTACTTACCAGCATGAGCATGAGAGACCTCATTTGAGGATGCTGCACCTGCATAAAAATACATGTTTTTGAGAGAATGCACAATAAAATAAAAATCTGATCTCTTATACTTTTATGAGCTTTTGCACAGTTAATAGAATGATATTGATTTAATTTTTTCTTATTGTTTTTCTTATTTATACCATGAAGTCTGAGGAGGAAGACAAATATGTGAAAGCCTAATTGCCTGCTTAAGCTCTTTAGTTTGACTTAACTGTGGCTGGAACAATAGGATTGCCCTCACATTTGGTAAACATAAAGTAATGCATGCTTGTCTTTATTCCTGATCAAATGGTGGCAAGAGGAAATGGTGCTGATCTATGGGAAGGGGGTGGGGGAATTGAGATGGGAAGTTCCTAGCACTTGAATACTGGAACTGGCAACCAAATTCCACCACCTCTCCCTCTTCCTTTGTGATCCTTCAGATGCTGTTAGACTGACTCTCTCATCAATCCTGAGCTGTGACAAGATTGCCAAGGGTTGATGGGGACTGGAGCCTTTCATCCGGAGGATCAAATGTTTTCTACCCATTGTAAATCCATTCTATAAACAATGAGAGTGCAATAGCATCACTAGGGGAATGCGTGGGGGGGGGGGAGGGTGCAGTGTCCCATGGTGAGTGTCCCCCCACTCAGGAAGGTGGACCCAGTGCCCCCCCGTCCCTCCCCTGAGGGGGATGGATTTCCCTCACAAGGCAGGGAAGTGGAGGACCTGGTGCCCCTAGCCCCTGCCCTGCAAGGCTGGATTTCCAAGCTTTGCAAAGCAGGTTGGTGGAGGACCCAATGCCTGCAGTCCCTGCCCTGTGAGGCTTTAATTTGGAGAGAAATCGCATGGAGTTGGGATGGGGAGAGCGCTGCATGGAGCAAAGGGGGAAGGACTTCTTTTGGTTCCTCCATTAAGCCCTAGCCAAAGCCCTCCTGCACCAGGTTACATCCTGGTGTGGAACACCACTGTGAAAGTGTAACTTATTGTTGTATAAATCTTGCTTTCAGATTCCTGGGAGCGAAATGGGAGCTGTCACCATCGTGGACAGATCAAGATGAGATGGTCTCAGTTCAGTCCTATTTTCAACAAAAAAAAGTTGTCGTCCCCCCCCCCAAAGAAAAAGAACAAGAGTGACAGAGAGCACAAAATGCAGCTTACCTTCTTACAAGAAGATGCACACAATGACTTCGAGTGCAAGAGGGAAATGGATCTTCGTTGTCCTTGAATTCAGAAGCTTCCTAGAACTCTGCGTTCTGAAACTCTCTGCAAGAAACTTTTTGTTGAACCAAAGCCCTGTTCTTTTCCCTTATAAAGGTTATGAAGTGTAGATGGAAAGGGTGGCACATTGTGGTCCCTGGGATTAAGAGGAATATTAATTATGTTATGAAGAATTAACATTCAGAAGGTAAATAATGGGAGAGGTGAATGTGATACTCAGTGGCAGTTATTCTTGGGCCTAAAGGTCAAGTGAATCAGAATTGAGATGGGTGAGATCCTTTGCCGTCATGAGCTGATTGGACATAATTTCCTTTGGGAGATTCCTTTAACTTCTTCTACATTCTTCTTCCTCATTATACCTTTTGGCTACTTACCAAATCAACAGAGATTGCTGGTAAAGGATGTCTTGTAAACACCAGTCAACCATCTTGGATTCTATCCGTCTGATTCCAACCATTGCAATACGTGAATGTATCTCAAGAAAAGAATCTATAGGAAAGTTATGAGCAAAATAAAATATCACTTCCCAGTGATTTTATTCATGTGACACAATGCAGACTTAAGAAGATGTCATCTGCAGTCTGTATGGAAAACAACCACAATCCTGCATACGTATTTCAGGAATCACACATCAGCAATTCCGATCAGGAGGCTTGATGAACCAGTTGTAGACATTTCGGCTCAGTACACCACAGCATTTCTGATTTAAGTGTGTTTGGAACTTAACTGTCATCTCATTGAAGTCCTATGGAAATAAAATAAAAGTAGTAGGGATAGGATTAAGAAATTATATACAGTGGACCCTTGTTATACGCTGGGGTTTGGTTCCAAGATCCCCCGTGTATAACAAAATTTGTGTATGCTCAAGTCCCATTAAGTATAATGACATAGCAAAATGGTGTCCTTAATAAAAAATGGAACATCAAGGTAAAGTTATACTTTTTTGGAACATTTTCAAACCGTGTATGCTTGAATCCGTGTATAAAAAATCCGTGTATAAGAAGGGCCGACTGTATAAGAAAAATTGATAAGAGTCCAGTAAATGATATTAAATAAATATCAGAGGAATTCAGCAACCAAGGAAATTTAAAAATATGAGAAAAAATACTTTGGAAATATACCTGTTTTGGTAGGGTATTTTGTTGTGAATTTTGAATATTTATTTTGGGAAATTTATATGTCTTTTAAATATTTAATAAAATTGGGGGGGGGGGGGGAGAAGTCCTGTGGAAATAAATGGAAATTTTCTGACTTAGCGCTGAACTGAACTGAAGACTGAAGACTTTAACACCCCAAAGATTTGACCTAGAAAATAATACATACCACCATCATCTACTTTAAACACTCCACTTATCAATATTTAAACTGCCACCTTGGATACTGACAGAAGGTGTGTGTGTAAAGCTGGTATAATTGAGAAGCATTGACACCAATGGTTATAGGAAATGAACTAACCTTTAAATAAGCACAGCTATCCCTGCATATAAGCTTTTATTGGTTTAGCAGATGTTTTAGTAGTTTTGATATCTTTTCCAGCATCATTTCATGTGTATTCTGAAATAATATATGATGTCTCCTAATTGCTTTCTCTCTATGCTTAGATGATGTATGACTTCATCAGTGGCTCCTCCTTCTTCACAGCATACAGTAAATTCATCAACATAAATAAGAAGTTCGTTGTATTTATCTTTAAAGCCTGGAGGTTGCTCCATCTAAGTAGGTGTCCTTTTCTGTTTCTCCATGTAGAAAAGACATACCATAATTATTTCTAGATATTTCACATATATTTCAGTTGCAATGCTCAGAAGTGTTCGTATTGTAATGTGCTTCACAACAGGTGAGAAGATCTGGTCACACTCTTTCATGATTTCCACCCATGCTAAAAGGTTTAGGTAGTTTCATTTTAGCTTATATCCATAAATGATAAAGTTGTGGCCTCTTGCATTATCCAAACCATGTAGTATCTGCCCTTATTACCTAAACCATAAAGATCCCTTAAGGTTCCAAATGAGGACACTGGCAACACAGGCTTCATATGTCTCAAGCCAAATCTGGCCGCACACCACAATGCCAAAGTTATGGCAAAAAATATAAATATCCAGTAGAAAGACAGGTGAAGCCCAAATACTAGAGGAGCCTTGATCAGATTGAAATTTATGCTCCTCACATCTAACAGACAAGGCCTCTCCAAACCTAAAAGGGCCATAACCATAAGTCAGAAATGACTTGAAAGCACACCACACACACACACACACACACACAATACTTTATCAACTGCAGAGGTTGCAAGTCTGAATTGGACAGAGTTTCTGCCTGATTCCAAACTGAACCAAAGTGGGAGTACCCACAGTCATCATATTTATGGGCCAAACTTTGTCTTGAGGCGGTTGGAGTTGATTTTCCAGGAACCCCAGATACAATGGGATTCCCAGCTGGTTAATGGTTTTAACTTCAGGGTTACAATTTTTTTTTTTTTTATTAATGGTGGTGACATTGATTTAATCAAACAGTGATAAAATCATGACAACCCCAGGGAATTTGACACTGGATGAAGTATTATTATTATCATCATTATTTAAAGGTCATCATGCCCTTTCAAGGTTCATGCTTTTTGGCCTCTATGGAACCTGTATTATAACAAAATATAATAAAATATTTGTACCCCAAAATATCATAGGGTATGCAAGATATGCTAACAATTCAATGATGAAGTTGTGGATCATCTAGAAAAAGAAGTAGAAGTAAAGCAACTAGGAGGCATCACTTATCATTATCTTGGAATACATACTGAAAGAAATGAAGATGGAAGTTATGATCTTACCCAAAAGCAAAAGATACTGGAACTATTAAAGCATGTACTCAAGCAATAAGAGTTTAGTTTATTTCCTGTAGCCATTGGTGTCGATGCTGCTTAATCATATTAGCTGCATGCATGCACTTTCTATCAGTATCCAATGTGGCAGTTAAAAATATTGCTAAGTGGAAGTATTTCAGATTTCAGATTCTTTTGTCCTGCGGTTATTATAATGGTATGCATCAGAATTTAATCACTCCACTACTGAGAAAATCTGTTGGATGTTCAAACCATATTAGGTTTCTGTTGGAGGATAAGTCCACAAAAATAATGTCGGCGGTTACTAAATTTCTTACAGAGGCGGTGAGGTTCAGAGGTCTCTGTGTTCTATATAAAAATTTATAGTAACTGTTTAGTTTTACTGTATAGTTTTATCTCTATTTTGTGTCTGTCTCTTTTTATTTTATGCTTAATTTTTTATTGGATCTGTGGATCATAATAAACATTTTGATTTCTTTTAAAGGAGATTATGATGGTACATATTATCTCCTAGGTGAAATGTTTGTGGTGTTAAGGTCTCAATCTGTTGAGCCAGAAAGTTTCTAGGTTTTTCCTCCCACAGGACTTGAATGGGATGGCTGTTCAGTTCCAAACACACTTACATCAGAGACACTGTGGTATACTGAATCGAATTGTCAAGCTCTGGTTCATGAAGCTTCCTGGCCAAGTTTGCAGATATGTGATTTCTGAACTGTGTGTGCAGGACAGGAAAGTTTGTTTTCAATATGCACTGCAGGTGGCATCCTGTTATGTCTGCATTCAGTCATATGAATAAAATCACTGGGAAGTGGTGTTTTCTTTTGCTCCAGGCTTTCCTATAGATCCCAGTCTTGGGATACATAGAGGTATTGCAATGGCTGAAATCACAAGGGATTGCTGACTGATGTTCACAAGACATTTTTTTACCAGCAATCTCTGGAGATTTGGTAAAAAGCCAAAAGATATAATGAGGTGCTTGTTAATGGTTCTAACAGAATTTCCTAGCAATGAATAGCTTTCCCTGATTGCCATGTACTGACCAGGAGATCACTATAAATCGAATGTATTGCTGTTGTTGTTGTTTTGTTTGGTTTGGTTTGGGTTTTTTGGTGGGGTTTTTTTTGGTCAGTTTATGCCTCTTTTGCAAAAGGGTTTTTCTCAAAACTATGGTAGCTTTTTGGAGCTCTTTCACAGTTTACAATTATAGCACTAATGAGGTGGTGAGGAGAACATCAAGGAAAGAGATACATGGATGTTCCACAGTGCTAAATTCAAGCTTTATGAGAACTCCTTAATATTAGGAGTTCAAATGATGATGATGATGATGATGATGATGATGTCAGCCTTTGGCAATGTAAAATTAAGATCTAGTGAACTGCACAGTCATAGTGTGTGTGACAAGGCTGTGACATGTCCTAGAAGTGGCCAGACACCAAGATGTGTATTGTATACTACACCTGTGATATATATGACTCAGCACTATGAGGTAATATATTGTGGCATGGACTGGAGAGTTACATCAGCCTAGGGTATGCATAGTTGTGCCTAATGTAAACTATTTGTGGGTTATCGTAGAGTGGTTATTGTTGAGTGGTAAGAGTAGTGGAGTTACTGTGGAGTTGCTGTAAGCTACTGTGAGTACTGAGAGGAACGCTATCTGTTTGTTCAGTTCCTTTTACTGTAAATAGTATATCTCTATCACCTTTATATAAATATCTTCACCATGAGCAATCCAGTCCTGCTTCCTGATTTCATCTTGGTATCTGGAATCACATTCAAATCTGTTCACAGTGTGACAGATGATGATGATTTTATTAGCCCTTAGCCTGTGCTGCAGCATGGTTATATAAATTCAATTGAACCTCTGAGTGTCAGGAAAATCGCACACCAGGAATGACACAGACACATTTTATTAAGGGTGGGTTGGCAATGGCAACTTTATTTCATTCTGCTCAATTGCCAACATGGAAAACTCCTCAGAATCAAATGCTTTTCAACTTATTCAGTGATTTAAACTTAGAATCATAGAAGCATAGAATTGTAAAAGACCACAGGGGCCACTGAGTCCAACCCCCTATCATGCAGGAATAGTAATCAAAGCAAGTCTAAACTTAATTAAGTGGTTTAAATTTGCTTAGCCTACTGTGCCAAGTATGGCACTTAAAAGTTGTGGAAGGTGATCACCAACGGAAGAAGGATAGATATACTTTTCTTCATAACCTGTAATGGAACAGAGAACAGAACTCAAAGGACTGCACCAGCACCTTCCTTCCATTCCAAGTGTATATTTCCCTCAAGGGGCACATATCAATACATCTAAAAGCATCAATCATGTTTATTGTACCATGTCCACCTTTTTAGATTTTGGAAAAAATGCTCCTTGCCAGCAGTCCATTCAGGATGACCATAGTAGCCTGTTTTAAGACTGGGCCATGCAGGCGTCACAGTAAAAATAAACACTCCTTTATCCTGTCAGGGATAAGGCACATTAAAAGAAAGTGCACTAATCTCCAGAGATGTGTGGGCTGACTTCCTTGGCTAATGTGGGAGGCATAGGTTTGTAATATCCCAACTATGAGTAGGCTTCATTTGTGTCTGCTGTTTTAGAAGGCCTTACCTTGAGCATCTCTCCGGCTTCTCTCAGCAGCTGCCATGGGGATTGCAGGTGGAGGAATAAAGAAACATGTGTTAGGTGGATGGGGTCCTCATACTAGCTCAGCCAAAGCGCAGTCTATGACACCTTCCCTTATCAGGTACTGTTCTTTAGCCCACTTCCAGGCCACATTGTGTTGCAGAAATAAAACAGAAAGACACTTACGCTGTAGTCATTTGTGGGCATTGTCACTGACACATTTGTAAACCATTCCCCCACACACCTGCCCATTCTCTTAAAAACTTTATATTTTACAAACTAAAAACAAACCAGGGCTAAAATGGTACCAGCTAACCTCCTGCTATTTGCTATGGAAGTATTTTTAATTTTACTTTCATCCAATGTAACCTACTAGGACAAAAAAATATCCCAATACATTTCCCCCATTTTTTTTATGATGATCATGAATGATCCAGCAAATAGGAAGTGAGGGATGGGAGCCAGTATGTCACACAGAGCTCTTTGGGGGGAAATGGCTGGGGAGAAATGGAATATTAAACAGAATTCATTATCAAGAGAATTTTCTCCTTTGTAGTGCTTTTAAAAATAATTTGAGTCCATATGATCCTGTACTGACATACTTACCAGCATTAGCATGAGAGGCTTCATCTGAAGATGCTGCACCTGAATAAAAACATACATATTTGAGAGAAAGCCAGGTAAGAGAAAAACTGGATCACTTATGGCTGCAACAGATGGTCCTTTAAAGCCACCATCCATGTGGTTTGGGAGCACAGCATTTATGTGCCGCATGCTCCCACACCATCCTGAAGCCACCTGGAAATTGGGCAGCCACCCAGATGTGGGCAGCTTCACGATGCTGTGGTGATGCTTCATTTACATGTTGCACATCACTGCAGCATCTTGAAGCTGGCTTTGGCCTGTGGCAGGTCCAAGAAAGGTGCTTTTCTCAGGCCAAAAGAGGAGTGACTCTTTCCCACTTCTTTTTCAGCCAGCTTCAAGGCAGATTGGGGCCTCGGCGTGTGTTCATTGTGGCCCCAATTCATCTTCGGAAGGAGTGGTTTCAAGCCACTCCTTCCATCTGTCTGTTTCACCCCTTAGTCTTCTTTCATTTTTTTGCAGAATTGACAGCATGATACTGCCAATAATTCAGTGAAAAGATCGTCACTGAAATGCTCTTGTGGAATACTTGCTGATTGCTCTTGCCATTGTTAGCCATAATCAGGCATTCCTGGAAGGTTAATAGCAAACTCTGAATATATTACAGGATCCCTGCTTCCTTCCCAGCAGCCATGTGTCTACCATGAAGCCTGCGGAGGGACACAAACATGTGAAAGCCTGATTGGCTGTTTAAGAACTTTAGTTTGACTTAAGTGTGGCTGGAACAATGGGCTTGTCCTCACATTTGGTAAATGAAAAGTAATGGATGCTTGCCTTTATTCCTGATCAGATGGTGATAAGGGGAAATTGTTGCTGATCTGCAGTAAAACTGGAAATCGAAACTTGCTGGGAGTTGAATCTGGGATATTGGCAACCAATTTCTACCTGCTCTCCCTCTTCCTCTGTGATCCTCCAGATAGTGTTAGACTGTCTCTCCCATCAATCCAGAGCTGTGACTAGATTTTCTAGAGTTGATGGAGATTGGAAACCTTTATCTGGAGGACCAGAAAGTTCCTTCTCAGTCATAAATCCATCATATAAGTAATGAAAGTGTCACTTATTGGTCCATAAAATATGTGCTCAGGTTCCTGGATGTGAAATGTGACCTGTCACCATCTTGGAGAGGATGAGATGAGGGTCTCAGCTCAGTCCCATTGTTAATAAAAAAAAGTTGTCCCCAAAGAAAAAGGTGTGTGTGAGAGAGAGAGAGCTCAAGATGCAGCTTACCTCCTGGCATCAAGATGCAGGCAAGGATTGTCAGCACAAGGAAGAAATAGATCTTCATTGTCCTGGAGCTTCCTAGAACTGTGAGCTCTGCAACTCCGTTCAAGAGACTTCCTGATGAATCAAAGCCCTGTTCTTCTCCCTTATAAAGGGAATGAGGCCTAGCTTGAAGGGCTGACACATTGTGGTTTCTGGGATTAAGAGGAAAATTAATTCAGAAGATAAACAATTAATTCAGAAGATAAACAATGTGGGAAATGGCTCTGAGATACAGTGACAAATCTTCCTGGGTTTAAAGGTCAAGTGAATGGAAAGGGAAGATCTATTGTCTTCCATTATCAGCTGATTTCCTTTCAGATATTCCCATGTCTTAAATCCTACTATGGCTGACTGAAGGGATGAGAAATATGCAAGTTGCTACATATTGTCAAATTTCAGATCCTACGGGGTGAAGCAGACAGCTATGAAGGAGCGACCTCTGGCTGCTCTGGCTGCAATCTGACCAGCAATACAGCACCCGCATGGCCCACTCCCAAAGCTGGCTGCCACCACAGTCCTAAGCCATGCCAGCTAGGGGTCACTCTAAACCAATCCCTTTTGGGGCCAACTTTTCACTCCCTAGTGTGGCCTTGGCTTGGCTTCTGTCTGCTTTTGGGGTGTGCATCTTCTAAATACCATGCCCCCAAAGCAGCCAGAAGCAGCTTTATTTGGCCCATGTGTTTCCTGGTCCATCTAGCAGGAAATGATTAATAGTAGCAGCTTCATCTCTTGTACTTTAAAATTTATTATTATTATTATTATTATTATTATTATTATTATTATTATTATTATTATTATTATTTACTTATAGGAGTTTGCAGCCCCACCCCACTGCAACATTTATTCTCTTTTTTTGCCAGGATTCATCTCAGTGGCAAATGCAAGGAATAAAGGTGTTGGAGTTGTATGGAATTGACCTGTGGCAATCCCACACATTTACAGGGTTTGCTTGGGCAAAGAATAGTTAGAGATGATTTTGTCAGTTCCTTCCTTGGAAATATAGCTTCCAGCACCTGGTATCTGTTGGCAGTTTGCCACCCAAGTACAGTGGTCCTTATTGTCAGGAATTCCTTTCTGACACACACACACACACCCATGTATGGCAAAAACCATGGGATCTGAAGTGCTGTAGTATTCACTGGTGGAGCACAAGCATGGCCACTCTGCTGGGACCATGTGCATGTCTGGCCATTCAAATCAATGGGGCTTGCCATCTAAAGATGCTCAAATCCTCAGATGGCAAGGCTATGTTTGGGGCAGGTGTGCTGTACTAACCAGGACTAGCCCTTCTTAGCTTCCAAGATCAGATCTGGCACCTTTACAGTATTGAGGCCTGAAATGATGAGATTGTGTTATCTAAACCATGTAGTATATAACCTGTTTACATGAACCACCAAAGTCCCTTAAGATCCCAAATGAGAACTCTGGGAAGACAGACTGTTCTCAGCTTGATCAGAGTGAAATTTACACTTTTTATCTCTACCAGAAAAAACCTCTCCAAACCTTCTCCAACCTGAGTTTTGTGGGCTTTTGGAGCAGCCCCAGACAACCAGAGGATGGAATACAAAATGCTAGCTATCTTCACTTCCAAGCTATGTGCAAAGCATAAACAGCCCTCTTGGGTGAGTCTGAAGTTGTAGCTTTTAGAAACAATGTGAGTTAACAAGGACCACATCTACACAACAGATTTATTGCAGTATGACACCACTTTAATTGCCATGGCTCAATGATATGGATTGTTGGGGTCTGTAATTCTGTGAGATATTTAGCCTTCTCTGTCAGAGAGCTCTGTTGTCACAACAAGCTACAAATTCCAGGATTCTGTAGGATTTAGCCAAGAAAGATAAAGCAGTGTTCAAATGCATTAATTCTGTATTGTATTAGCAGCCTTAAAATGACACAACTTAAATAGTGGTTTGGATAGCACTGATTAAAAATAAAATAACAATGAAAGTACTTGCAATGGAGGAAATGCATGGATGGACAATGTGAAGGTTTCAGAGTTTAAGAAATATAGGCCGAAGACTTCATAAAAGTTTTGAGATACAAATATCTCACATTTTGCATAATTTATAGCCTGAAGCATATCCATTTGGTGAACACAGTTGTTTGTTTAGAGAAATCATTTAAAATCTACAGGAACACACTGTTCAATAGACATTGCCTATAATGGAGTCCATGGTATTTCAGTGCACAATGACTGTAACCATTTAATTGAAGAGATAATTTGGTTTGGGGGTGCATTTTCCAGTAAATTGGCAATGGAAAGTGTCCTGACGATGCTTGCTGTTTTTCACTGAAGGAAGGATTAATATTTCAAGATTATCATTTTCCTTAAGGCTGTTCCTGTAAACATCTGTCTACCTCTACAGTTGCTAGTTTGCAAAGGATAAATGTCACATTATTCCAGTGTGTCCTCTTAGCTTTTTCCATTGGCAAGAATTAATTAATTTATAAACCATGGGCTCACATGTGTCAGGCGCTCAGGTTAGGCTTCAGCCCCTTCATAAGTTGACAGAGCAGGACTTTCATTCACTAGGGACATCTCAACCACAGCAGTACGTAGTTCCAGGAAGTTTCTGAGCTCCTTGAAAATGAAGGGCCACTTACTCCTTGTTCTGGTAGCCATTACCTGCATCTTGAGCTTCACTTGTTTGCTTTCTCTCCTTCCCTGGTCTTCCTAAGGAACAACTGTGAAAGGGGTTGGTGACAATGGGATACCTAAAATTGTGAATATGACCAACTGTTGTATAGATTGCTCTGGGACATCACTGTCATAGGAGATCTTTTCTAGGGTTAATCCAGAACAAACTATAATATGAAATAGGGAGGGACGCACAGCCAAGGATATATGCTGTGTGCCCTTCAGACACTTTCAGTCCCAAATGGGCAAAAAAAAAAAGGATATTAGTAAGATAACAATAAAAATATTATGTTGTTTCCTCTTTGCAAATGAGGAACTCCAGAGACTGGTTTACAATAAAAATGAACAAATAATGGATGTTATTGCATGCTGTAACTGGCTTCCTGTGCTGACCTTGCTATACCACAAGAGTGGACAAAGTACAGGCCCTAAGGCACATGCAGCCCCTGGGGCTGTTCTGTAATCCCCAGAGCCCTGCAGGAGTAAAACAAATGCAATTTTTGCTCCAAAATGACCATTATAGGCAATGCAGTTCCACCATGGTCGGAGGACCCTTGGGTCTCAAGGGCAAAAAAAATAATAATTGCAAATAATTTTCCCTCTTAATTGCATATTAGTGGGGGGTGGGGGGGCATTTCCACCACATTTTTGGCCTCTGGGCCAATTTATGCCCTGATGAGGCCTTTTTTGAAACAGGACTTCTATTCTCTTCTTGTTTAAAAACAAAATAAACCAAAAACAAACAAACAAACAAACAAACCCCTTTTTTGGCTTAAAATTTCCCAGGAAGGCCTACAAATATGAGGAAATGCCTCCTTTATCCCCTAGAGGGTGGTTGGAAACATTTGGGTAGAAATGTTTTTTGGGAGGAAGTATTGCAGGCCTGCAGTTCCAAAGTTGCCTATCTCATTTGGTGTACTGAGTGGCAAAATCTGAGCCAGGGTTTTGCTTGGTTACGCCGCAACATATGTAGAATTCTACACACAATCAGGATCCTGATATAGCACTATTTCAGTTTGGATCAACTTGTTTTTTGAATGGGCAACATTTCCTGCCATCACTGATGTTCCTTGTATTAGGTGACAGCTGTATTAACAAGACTGGTGTATTTCTAGTGCAATGAAAACTATCAAAGAGCTTAATGATCTTGCTTGTTGTGTTAAGGAAGGTGATATGTATCTGTTGTCCTTATTCATATTCATAATAGATCAAGAGCCAGCGCTTGTTGTTGTTTGTTGCAACTGATATGGTATGGATTATTGTGGGGGTTTTTCTGTTACCATAAATGGGCTGACTTTCAGTTTCAGATTCAATGGGGAAAATATTAGCAATATGCACCCCTTCCTGAAATAAGCAACAAAAACAAGATACATGTTATAATTTATTGCTCTTACAACATACAACATAATTACCAGTTTAGAATGCCATAGCAAATTTGATATTGGACGTCACAAGGAACTGTAGTTCCTTAAACATGTAAATCACCATGATGTCTGATAACTGATAAAACAATTGGGAAGATGGAACATTTGGGTTTTACCAACTATTACTGTGCTTTGTAAGAACACTGCTACAGATTATGTCACCAGTGAAAGCATGCAGCTCAATCCAAGCCACCTACCACCAACATCTACTAGCAAGGTGTTCTCAGAATGAATTTTCAAATCTGGATTTGAAGGATCTTTTCCCCCAATCCAATTTGGGTGTTAGTCCTGCTTTTCCTCTGAATAAAATTCAGTTATGAAGAATTCCTTGAACATTTGTGCTGCACATTCATGCCTAAAGATGGGCAAATCGGTTAGCTTTTCTTGCTTACAAAACAGAAGGTTTTTAAGCCAGACATTTAAGGGATAACCTAAACCCGGTTGAACAACTATCCCCACACATACATTTCGGAGCAATGCAGAAGCAAACAAATGATGGAGCGCATGCAATCTCTGCAGAGGTGAATTAGTGAGTGAATGATCAGGGAGCAGGAAAGAGGGAATGTGTGGGCTTTGATGAAAGTGAAAACAAAGACAACATAAAGCTGATCAGTCCGGGGGAAGGATGGGGGGAAGAGTACAAAGAGTAAAACAAACTTTACGTTTAGGCAGGGAGAAGAAGAGGATGGGGGATTGGATGGAGAGGCATTCAGTCAGTGTGCACCAGTGGTCATTATACTGACAGGCAAACTATAAGATCAATTGGCTGCAAGGTTGATGAATACTGGGAAGAGGAAAAACAGCCGGTTCACCAAGAGAAATGTGTATGTTGGTGTTGCTTTGAAGTGCTCTGTGTGTGTGAATGAGGTCTGTGTGGAACAAAAAAGATGCAAGATGAGGCCAATATTTATTTATTTATTTATTTATTTAAGTCACTATGAAAGCTCCCAAAGTCCATGCAACTTTATCTGGTAAAGGTCTATGCTCCATCCTCTTTCTCTCTCTACAAATACCCACTAACCATTGTGCTGATAAAAATGAATTCCTTGCCCTTTCTTTACCCATCCTCCTTTTTCCCCCTGCTATTCTTTCTTCCCTTCAACTAAGAGAATGAAAGAGGCATAGCTGGTTCCCAATTAGCTGTACATTATCCTCACAACAATGATCTTGTGAGATAGATCAGAAAGAAGGAGAGAAAGAAAGAACCTGATGCAACCACATGTACAGTCACATCTAGGGTTGCCATAAGTCAGGACCTCCAAGCCGGGACAAATGTAGGACAAATGTAGGACAACATTTTCAAATGTAGGGCACAATTTTAATAAATGGAGGACATGCAGGAAAAATTGATGATTTTTAAAAAATGTTAATATCAATGCATGTTTCTTAGGCGTGATCAAAATGGAGGACATTTTGAAATTTGACAGAAGAGGACATGTCCTGGAAAAGGAGGAGGATGTCTGGTCACCTTGTCACTGGTCCAAAATACACTGCAGAAATAAAACA
>NC_056523.1:182408535-182492731 GCF_019175285.1 Sceloporus undulatus | reverse complement strand
CTGTCAGGAGAAAAATACCATCTGCACATCATTTTCTAGAAATTCTGTCTCAAATCATAACTCGGTGTAAATTTCAAACCCTTTGTCTACATTTTCTCCATTATGCCATTAAAACTGGAGATCCAACATTTTGATCCCATTTGAATAAGGCAGATCCTATAATTTGGAATTTGCTAATAACTGAATACAGAGAGATCTAGGAACTACTGTATATACTCAAATCTAGAAATTTAGGTTTGAAAATTGACCCCAAAAATCTGAGTTGACTTATCCACAGGTCAATGTAAGTACTGTACATCACACACATACACACAAAAACCATCCCCTGGTGAAAGGCAAGAGTTTAATCTGCCCTGGAAGCACTGGCCCCCTTCTACTCTTTCTCATCCATCCAGTCTGTAGTATAAGCCCAAACAGTTATGCCTGCTGGAATTTTGTAGGTTTGTTGCTATTGTATTCCTTTGCTTTGTCCTTTACATCCTTCATTACATGCTCCTAAATTTTACCCCTGACTTATCCAAGGGGCATATCAAAGTCCATAATTTTGGCCTCAAAACTGGCCCTTGACTTATACATGAGGTTGACATATAGTTGAGAATATATGGTATGTCCTGAGTACCAACAAATTCTTGTTTCTTTCCATCCAGGTCATAATCTATGTCTTTCTATTCATAATATTTTCTATAGTTTATATCAATCAAATGTTAATATGATATAAATCAAATCAATCAAAATTTAAATGTTGCAAGTGTTACTAGACCTTCTATCCATTGGCTCACAGGTGGATTAAAAATACCTTCCAGTATTAATCTTTTAGCAATCAAAAGAGCATGGATACCCACTTATGTTGGACATTTGTTAATGTCCAAGAAACAGGTAAATAATTCAAAATAGAGTTAGTAGACTTGGTGAAATGTTCCCTAGAGGACATACAGGGCAAAAAAATTGATTTTTTCACCCTAAAGTTTATCTCAGGGGTGTAGCTTCCTCAAGATCTCTTGAGAGCATAAATTGTTGGTGAGGAGAAAGCCAACTCTCAGTGCAGTCTGGGAACAAATCACCCAGATGCAGCCAAAACAATAACATAGCAGAGTTCCAAAACAAAAACACTCAGCTATTGATATTGGCAACTTTCACTCACGCAAGAAAATGACTCACAGTTCTGTTCTGGGTCACCTATCATTATGCACGTTTCTGCAACTTTGCCTCATGCCATCTGCCCGCGAGTCTGCTATGTCTGTAACTTAGAATACATGTCACTCCATGTCACCTGTCATTCAAAATATTTTTTCTTTTGTTTAAGACACAGTAACTCCCAACAGTAAGAACCTTAGCATCCCTATACACTGTAGTTGATAATATGCATGTATCTCAAGTTGCCCTCCTAGGGGTTGCCCCCATGAATCATATGTCCCAGCTTCCCCCCAGCCTCGTGGCATCTAGTTTAAATGATGTAGGCAAAAACACCTATGGCAGGAATGGACCCAATCCTGCCTGTACAGACATGGATCTGGAACATCTGGTCTGACCCGAGGTAAACAGCCTTTACCCCAGGGTAAAATAGCCCTGGTTTTGTGTGGAGTGACTAACGCCCCACACAGACAGGCCAAAATAAAGCTACTTCGGGTCACATTGGAGGTATTCCTCTTACATAATGCATGCGTACTAAGAAGTTGCTTGAAAGCTGGGCTCTAGTCCTTGCGACTGGATTGTACCTTTAGCGCAGCTTCCGGACCCGTAGTACGCATGCATCATGTAAACAGCATAACTCCAAAGTAACCCAAAGCAACTTTATTTTGGCATGTCTGTATGGGGCCTAAGATACCTCATGTTCATATAGCCCCCCATGTGCTCCTTACCTTGCTGGTGTACGATCCATCTGAGAAGCCCTCCAGTCATACAGTCTGAGGCAAAAACAGGGCACTTGGTCACATGGGTGCAGCCAGGTCCCCCATTTCCACTTCAGATAGGGTAACTGAGGGACTTCTCAGATGAATCTCATGCAGGGAAGATAAAGAGCAGTCCAAGATCCTAGGTCAGTGCAGGGATGGGTGTGTGAACACCCACCCATCCCGGCAGCAACCCGGGGACTCACCGTGGTGAGCACCAGGGGCAGGATAGCACAGGTTCAGCCCATGCTATCCTGCCCCATCTATTCAGGCCCCTAGAGAGCAACTCTAACTATGGGCATAACATGTATTCATTGCTGGTCTTAGCCGTAATCTCTGTTCTTTCTATGAAGAATATTCCACAAGGCTAAAAAGTGTAATTAAAGCAGGATAGTCATATCTGTGGTTGAACCTTATCAAATGATGTAGTCATTGAACTGTACCTGGGCTATTCTCCAACCATGACTGTTGCACACCTTTTCGCTGATGGGTTCATCAATAGCTGCCAATTTCACTGCTGTGGCATTAGCTCTGTGTATGATTAGTTTCCGGAAGCAGTTCCAGCACTGACCAGTCCCATCATTTCAGTCTCCTCTTCTCTCCCCACCTCACCCCTTGCTATCCCCAATCAGGCTGGTTTGTTTAAAAAAAAGATTTTTTTTTTATTATTTTCTCCCCCACCCACTTAAACAGTGTAAAAAAGAGATTTAAAAAATTGCAAAAGACATGCTGGATATTGCAATAGGGCAGGGAGGCAGAGTTAAGGAACAGTCTGGGAAAGAGAGTCCTGGACCAGCAATGGCCACTACATCTTCAGTCTTGCAATTGAAGACGTGCGATAAGGATGGCTTCCAAACCAGTTTGTATGTGTTTCCTTACATTAACGCAATAACAATGACAACAGGGACTAGTGTGATAAAGCCCTGCGTCAATTAGTCTCAGTTTGCTTGTACTGCATTTTGTAGTCTCTGTCTCTCTTCTACGTTTGAAGGGCACATTAAAAAGCTTTTCATCATGAGTATTATGAAACCTTCAGTATCTGTAAGGAAAACTACTCCATGTGTTTTTACAAAGAAGATTAAGCTTGCTTTATTTCTCTCTTGGACCTTGTTTGTGGGATGGTTGTGATGTGGAGCTAGTTGCTGCTTACATTCTGCTTGTGAATACAAATTCCTCTTCTTGTGAGGTACACTACTATCACTCACATCCCCCCCAAAGCAATGTTTTCTGAACTTTGATATATAGGGGATGATTTAACTAAGAGAATAACACCATTGATTTTAGAAACAGAAGCCAAAGTTCCAATTAGAGCTATTCTAGTGTCCTCTTCTAGCCCTACAGAAAGCAAGTACTTGGCCATCTTTCCAGAAGACAGTAGCAGCAGAAGGCATCTCAGCAGTAATACTAGTCTGGGCTCAGTCTGTGCACCTAAATCAAATGTCCCCTGTGTTTTAATTGTAGCAGATTTTCTGAATAGAATCTATTGCAGACATTCTTATTTCAGGCTGCTCAATAGGAAATGCTTAAACTTTTTTTTTCCTAACAGAAGAATTAAAAATCATTTTTCCATGAACATTTTTTCTCCACTTCATCTCATTTGATTGAAAGAATTTCCCCAATTTCTTCTTACCACTTCTATATGCCCATAAGACCCAGGGAAAAGGAAGCAAAACCAAACTCTGGTTTCATTTTGTATGCAGATAACTAATCTCTAGTTTTTTATTAGGCAATATAATGCAGTTTGTTACAGAATTATATCAGGGTACAGTTAGAACCCTTTAAAAATCACAATAACATTGCATGTTAGATGTTAGCCAAGTAATCCTCCTAAGATGCGTCTGGAGGGATTGGCACCTTCATGCTGGGCATGGCTGGCACCTGCATGCTTGGCATTGCTGGCATGCCCATGCTGGGGATGCTGGGCATGGCTGGCACTACCATACTTGGCATGGCTGGCAGATGTATGGTGTCTATGACTTGCTGTTCCCTGTTCGGTATTCCGGAGTTTGCAATCAGCTTGGGATTCTGCAAGAGGAAAAAAAAGTCTTTTGTACCATCGGTCAGATGTCTGTTTCAAGCACTTGCTGCTTGGAGGAAATAAAGGTGTGTTGACATCTAATACGAGCAATTTATGCACACACACACACGCACACACATCCATAGTGCAGACCAAGCTAGAAACTAGAGCTGATCGACCATACGATCCACAATGCTATTTTCTTGGATTTTTCCACATTAGAAAGCAGATGTTTGAATGCTTTCCTATATAATATAAATGACTTTAATAGATTTCCTGAGGTGGAGTCCATCTTTGTCCTGTATTGTTGCTATCTAGTCATTGTTTCCCCTCCTCTGAGCTAAAACTCTGGCTCATGGTTTCATTGCCTCCTCCCTTTTCTACCGCAGTCCCCTATCCAATGGATGAGTAGTGTGACCCTTGCCAGTGGGACAGTGAATCCACTTCGCACTTGAGTCCAATCTTTAACATCCAAAGTACTGAACCCTATCCCAAGATTCAGCAGATTGGATAGCTCCTTTAAAGCTCAATCTAAAACCCACAGCAGTCCTCCCAGCATGTGTGATCCTTTGTCTTCTCATTCCTTCTCAAAACTCTCTGCTCATTGATGTATCACTTTTAGCTTTCCTAAATTGACTTGACTTCTGCTCCCTCAAAAACTCTGCTCATCCATTCTCACCATTTTCACAGATTATGTTCTACTGAGAAGGTCATAGAAAAAATAAGCATAGGGACTGAAACTGAATTTCCAAACTGGAACTCTCAGTCATGGAAATTACAGTGGCCATTATAGCATGAAGTGGAAAACTAGGGTTTTTGTTGACTGCAAAGCCAAAGACAACATGACTGTGGAGGGACCTACCTGCGTTCACCAGTATAAAGGCAAAACCAGCAAGGAGAAGAGAGGCCCACAGCTTCATTTCCATAGTTACAAGCAGAGGAAGAGAGTCTTCTGAGTATTCAGTGAAGCTTGGGTGTCAACAGAAAGCTCTTCTGAGTTGGGTGCTTCTTGTGCTGCTTTATAAAGGCATCACAAACCATTCTGGAAGGATATAAACCAGAAGAAGGAATTATATGCAAGCTGATTAAAGAGGGATCATCCATTTTACAAACAGTGGTTGCAAAGTTTAAATCTGAGAAATTTTCCATTGCCAAAGGGCTACTTTTGTTAAAACGTTGCTCCATACTATCCAGGATGTAATTTGTGATGGGAAGCCTCCGGGGCCTCTCTCTATTTGTGGAGAGAAGGATGCCAAATTTGACACTGGAAAATACTGAGAAGACAGTGTCATTGGGCACATGCAGAGTACATCTTCTTAACTATTGAGTAGTTGCACATTGTCCCGGTACAATTGGGATCAAGGTATAGGTCATCTTGAACAGAAGGTTTTGTATCCAGACAAACTAGATTATCCCCATATTGTTTAAAGCCTTATGCTGAAGCCCTCTTATTGCCAGATATTCTTTCAGAGCACACATATGAGTTCATACATGTGCTCTGAAAGCATACCTGGCAATAACTGAAACAGAATCTAGTTTGTCTGCAAGCATACCTAGCAATCTTGGGAAGAGGTTTGTTGTGACACCAGAGCTCTCTGACAGAGAAAGCTCAATATCTCACAAAACTACAAATCCCCAAATTCAATAGCACTGAGCCATGGCAATTACATTTTGTCAAACTGCCTTATTTCTCAGTACAGATGCAGCCTCAGATCAGCAAAGGATTGTTAAGATCCAGCTTGTCATTCCAAGGCAGAGAGCACTACAACACACTAGATTCAGAATATAGGAAGTGACAGGTTTGAGGGTAAGCAACCTGGGTTTAGGATCTGAGGAGAATAACAAAGATGTTTGCCAAAAGGGTAGGGAATTTGATTAACATCTTTCTCCATCTCAACTAGAAAAAAATATGATAGGTAGATGGAGCTGTCAGAGGGTTGACAGAAATTATCCTTCCTGAGTCTTACTAAACCTTTTTGAACAGTGTAATTCTGGTTAGAGCATTGCAAAGGCAAGGAGAATTTTGCAGATATATCAGAAGGAGAACCTAACCAGATTGTCTGGGCCAAAACCAAGATTTTAGGAAGAAGAAAATTGAGATTCTATGTATAAATCCCAGTTTTTGGGAGGTATGAAAAAGAGAGAATTGTTTCTGGTAAACCTAAGAGTTTCAGAATGCAGTAATTTCATAAAGAGGCGCTAGGAAAGACCTAGCCAGTGATTTCAGCAATGTTTTACTAAGAAGTATCCAGGAGCAGAAATCATCAGTGTTGGATTTCAACTGTAAATTGTTATTATTTTCCTTCCATCAGCCATTTTCTTCATTCCTCATTAACATGCCCCATGTCCTACATCGTATTATATTTTTGGCACAGATTCCAGTCATAATTTTGAATGACAGTAGTACTATGGTCATATATTAACAAAACCAGTCAAGTGCATGTTTGCTTCGAACAGAGATCCTTATCAGAAGAGTGAAAAGGAACCCATGTAACTTTGATTTTCAGAAAAGATCCAGCATAGATACAGAAAATTAAACGGTAGTGGGCTATATATTCCATCCTAAGTAAATTTCTAGAAAGTATTATTAAGCAAAGATTTTGTTACAAAGCCATCCTACCCCCTGCGGAATAGTTCTTCATAAAATGCAGAATTCACCAGTGGGATTCATTGGCAATCGAGGTGGCTTTTGATAGCTCAGCATACAATCCTGTATATATTACTCAGATAAGGCCCAATGAAATAAATGCAATAGAATTGTATAACTACAGTCTGCCCTCCACATTTGCAGCTTTGACTTTTGCTGGTTTGATTATTCATAGATTTGGTTAATATGTTATCTATTGGAATCTCTAGATCTTCCAGCATGATTCTGTGGTCAATATCCACCAGAGGTCATGCCAGAGGACCTAGACATTCTTAGAGACACTTCTCTAGGCATTTGTAGCTCCTCCAGTGCAATTCTGTGGTCAACTTCCAGCAGATGTTGACCATAGATTTGCACCAGCGGATCTAAACATTCCTAGAGAGGTGGTAACTCAGGTTAAAAAAACAGTGGGGGGGTTTTATTTGTGGTTTTTCCACTTTTACAGGGGTCCCGTGCCCCTAACCCCAGTGAACATGGAGGGCCGAGTGCAGGTTGCTTTGAAAAATGACATGAAACATTCATGAATAGAAATATCATTACCTATTACCATCACAGTAGAATAGCTCCTCCAGGTTTGGAGCCAGTTACATATATATGTATAAGAAACTAAAATCATCCACTGGGTATATTAATAAATAAAGATATATTAATGTATAACAAACTGAAATTTGTTCCTTAGAGGTTGGATTAGTGCTAGATTTCCCAGTACACTTACGTAACAGCAGCTAGTGATGATTACTTTGCTTGCACACCAGATCAGAATTAATATTTTCACTTCATATGCTGAGACATCCATTTCTCAAGGCAGTTCCTGGTAAACATCCTGAACCCCTTAGCATTATAGGCTTGGAAGGACATCGAAACTCATCTTAGAACCTAGATCCAGAGCCAAAATAAGTATGGGAGATGAACTGCTGTACAAGGCTGCTAACTCATCAAGCTGCCAGTGTAGCTGAACCACACATGAGTGCTTTCATATTTGCTCATGCATGAGATGAAAAATGAAGCCATGCATGGCCACATTTAGCCTACTGGAGTCAAATGAGGTTTAGCTGCATTTGGAAAGTTCCTGGATTTTCTAAAGTTTTGGGAAATCAGGGCTTTACTAAGATTTTAAGATCAATATTTTTCTTAATGCCGCTCTTATGATACCCAATTGCAAGGGTCTTGGGAGGGCATCCACCATTCATATTAAATGGGGAGGGGATTTTACTAGTTCAGTTAAAAGCAGTGAGAAGGCTCAACGACGATCAGCTTGTTTGTTGCCTTCAAGTCATTTAGAAATTATGACAACTCTAAGGCAAACCTTTCATGGGGTTTTCTTGGCAAGATTCATCCAGAAAAGGGTGGTCATTGCTTTTCCTTGATGCTGAGAGCATGTGCATTGCCTAATCCCAGAGGGTTTCTTATCCAAGTGAGAATTGACCCTTGATCCCCAGAGTCATAGTCCAACACTCAAACCATTATTCCACACTGGTTCAGCCTTTACTGCTTGCTATATATTTTATAATACTGGGTGGCCTTGGCGACTAGTACAGAAAGTACTAAAGAGGTCTGGGGATTTTGTTTCTTTTTGTTTCCATGTGAATTCACAAATTTCTTCAGAATCAAGACAAAAAGAACTTTTAAAAACCCTGAATATAAGGACAAAATTAAATTGTCAGATCTGTTCATCCTGGGTCAAGGCTTTGCTGCTTATTTGTCTCAAGGTTTTGTCATGAGGCAAGTAAATTGCAATTACTTCAGGACAATTGTGCCTCCATGTGGGGCTTACTGCATGACACAATTTATCTTCTGTTGTCTTCCTTATAGGAGACCATTGGAAATGTGTTTTTATTAACACAAAAATCTGTTAATGACCTCCTTTTCTTGTTTGTGTTGTGCCTCAATTTCCTATATGTGTGTTCAATTGTGCTTCAGTGCTGATTTTGGGTTGTCAGGGAGCATGCTTTGGGTGGAGAAACATCATTCCACACCATCAAAGGAAAGGGAGAAGAAGTAGATGGACCCTCAAAAGCTGAGTTCCCCAGAAAACCAGTAATCCGTGGTGCTGGGAAGGAAGGAAATTATCAGTGCCTAGAGATAGGAGGAGGAGAATACAAGGAACTCAGGCTTGTAGCAGAAGACCACTCTAATGGAAGCAGGAGGGAGGAAGAGGGTTGGGCAGGATCAGGCCTAAAGGTAAGAGGTATGCCCAAAGGAAGCA
Organism: Sceloporus undulatus; assembly: GCF_019175285.1. NCBI lineage: Eukaryota > Metazoa > Chordata > Lepidosauria > Squamata > Phrynosomatidae > Sceloporus > Sceloporus undulatus. The sequence goes on along the minus strand of NC_056523.1, from coordinate 182,483,972 downwards.
TGGATGGGGTTATATAGTCTTCAGAAGGAGTGCCTTAATCTCCTCCAGTATTCCTACCCAACTGTTGCCATCACACGCCATAAATGATCCCTGAGCCTCAGCTACCTGGTCCAGAAAGTCTATCCCTCCCCCTTTATTCTCATGAATATTTAAAACCCAGTAGCCATGAGAAACAACTTTGCACTATCATGCTACAATGCCCTGGTGTTGTGACATCTTCATTATCGCACACACTAAAAACTGTTTTTAATTTAATTTATGTTTCTGGCTGGGGGAATCTCTCTCACATGTCAACCTATGTGCTTCCATCCCAAAAATGGTTAAAGTGATGGCATCCCACAAAACCAAGCCCATTTGCTATTGGTTATCACACACAGAGCCCAACAAGTGGTTAAAAGCACATTAAAGTGGGTCCAATGCAAATTTGGCTATTAAAAGGAGACAAATCCCCATTGCAAGCTTAGAAATAACTTTTCTGAGTATGCTCAAAACTGTCATTTCCACAAGTGCGTGCACACACACACACACACACATGCTCCAGGGAGGGGAGGGGATACGAGGGAGGAATCCTCTTTGCCACAGAACCCCCAAAAGGTGTTTCAGAGGAAGACAGAATGAAGCTTCCCTTTGCAAACTCAAAAACCACACATACACACATATGAGAGAGAGAGAGAGAGAGAGAGAGGAGGGGGCTGGGTCCATAAGCTTTCCTGATTCCATGCCCTCCTTTTCCAGGACATGTCCTCCATTTCTCCCTCCTGCGCAGGAGGACTTCCAAAATGCCCTCTCTCTGCCTTCTCCCACGAACTCTTCCCTTAATTAGAGCCTGCAAAGAGGAGGAAAGCGAGATAAGTGTGTGTGTATCCCTTTAAGATTCTCCCTCTCTGGCACAGCAAGGCATCTTGGGAAATCAGGAAACAGAATGCATCTGGAGGCTTGCATTTTCAAACAGCGTGCATTAGGTGAAGGGAGTAAATTCTCAAGCAAAATGGAAACATAAATCTGGTAGTTTTGCAAATTTGCTTATTTCCTGATTGAGCTCACATTCTTTCTGGAATCTCTCCTGATTGCGTGCAGCATCATGTGAAAAGCAGCTGTGAATTTGTCCCTAAACCCTGGATGACCTTGCATTGGGACCACTTTAATCCTCCAATTTTCTTTCGTGTGGAAGAGCCCTGTGTGTGCCAAACTAGGAGGGGGAGTGCTGAGTGGTACGGGTGGGGAGTGCCAGATTCTGCATGTGATAAGGTTTGAGGAGGGATGAAGTCTCCGATTTCAGGAAGATTATAAAGATGTGAAAGGGAAGAGAGAAATCCTGATTGAGCAGTGCTTTTGAAAAATACCATTTTAAAGGAAGAAAAGGCTTGTGCAATAAGATTCTCCATCAGAGTGTTTGTGTGTCCATCAGTGTTAGCACTGAATTATTGTTGCTACTTCTTTTCTCCTCTGAGAATTGCCTCATCTTTAATATCTATATGGGAGACAGGTACTACACAAGAATATTCATGCAAGAACAGGTTTCGTTTCTATTGCAATTGGTCAAATCAAATAGGGAGAATTTAATTTCAGTTTCTTTTGAAGGATTTACCAAAATATGCACCATTCCTCATACAAATGCAGGGGAAAACAAAACATATAGTTCTTTCAACTCTATCTAAAACTATCACAGATTGATCTGAAAAGAGAAGCATATATTTTGTTGTTCGTATTGTTGTTGTGTGCCTTCAAGTAATTTCCAACATATGGCAACCCAAAGGCAAACCTATCATGATGTTTTCTTGGCAAGTTTCTTCAGAAGGGATTTGTCATTCCTGTCCTCTGAGACTGAGAGAGTGTACATTGTCCAAGGCCATCCAGTGGGTTTCATGGCTGAGCTAGGAATACAACCCTGGTCCCCAGAGTTGTAATCCAACACTCAAACCGCTACACCATGTTGGCTTTCATATAAGTAACTGGAGGGAAGCCACAGCTACCAAACTGTGTGGTAAAAAGAACCTGGTGTTTCCGGGTTCTTTTTAAGGTGCCGGAGTGACGTTGTGAATGCGTGACTGGCATCGCTTACATCAAAATGGTGGCGCCTCTGTACATGGGACACCGTCATTAGCCCACCACCACTCCGTACTAGGGTTAGGGACCATGCAGTTGATGTGCAGTCCCTAACCCTAGTATCACCACCGTCATGCCCCTTTTGGCCTGTCTGTCTTGGGCCTTTGTAACAAATCTTCAACAAGCCACAGAGTATCAATGTTACTAATGCTCAAGAACACTCACACTGTCCTTTCCTGCTTATATTCCTAGCCTGCAAGCTAATAGTATTGCCACTCAGGCTAACCTGCACAGATAGCCCATAATAAAGCTGCTTCAGGTCACTTTGGAGGTATGCTGTTTAAATTATGCATGCATCTTAAGAGGCCAGAAGCCACACCAAAGCTACACTTCAGTCCTAAGGACTGGGGTGCAGCTTTGGCACAACTTCTGGCCTCTTAAGATGCATGTATCATTTAAACAACATACCTCCAAAGTGACCCAAAGCAGCTTTATTTTGGCCTGTCTGTTCGGACCATATATTAATTCCCTCACTTGGAGTAACTAATTGTTTAAATGTCCCTCACTCTAGCCTTTAACCACATTTCCATTCTGGAACTCCTAAAACCTATGTCCTTCTCTGGACTCAGCAGAACCATCACTCTCTGGAGTCTAAGCCCTAACTGAAATTCCAACCAATGTTGCCAACAAGCCTCGAAGATAATTCCCCAAAATGTTTGTCCAAAACACACTGAATCCCTCCACATCACACGGAATTTACTACGTTCCAGGAAAAAAAGTAAGGCAAACAGGACACCAGTTTCATTTTGTTTGCCTCTAACTAAGAGCTACTTTTTATTAAGTGATAAACTATAATTTGATACAGAGTATTATTTGTGTATAATCAGAGCTTCCATATTAAACTTCAACCAATCATTGTCCCCAGTATACACTCAGCATGGCTGGCGGCTCCCCATTCAACATTCCCAAGAATGTACTCAGCATGGTCAGAGGCTACCCACTATGCATGCCCAATAATGCGCTCAGCATGGTCAGAGCCTTCCCGGTCGGCATTCCCAACAACACACTCAGCATGGTCAGGGTCACCTCGCTCAGCATTTCTAAGGATGCGTTCAGCATGATCAGAACCTCCTCGATCGGCATTCCCAAGAACACGCTCAGCATGATCAGAGGCTCTTCGCTCAGCATTTCTAATGATGTGCTCAGCATGGTCAGAGCCTTCCCAATTGGCATTCCCAAGAACACGCTCAGCATGGTCAGAGTCACCTTGCTCAGCATTTCTAAGGATGCGCTCAGCATAGTCAGAGCCTCCCCAAACGGCATTTCCAAGAACACGCTCAGCATGGTCAGAGGCTCCTCGTTCAGCATTTCTAAGGATACGCTCAGCATGGTTAGAGGCTACCCTCTCAGCGTTCCCAAGAATGCGCTCCGCATGGTCAGAGGCTCCTCGCTCAGCATTCCCAACAATACGCTCAGCATTCCCAGTATGAGATTCTGTGAAAGAAATAAAGCATTTCATACAGTTGATTAAAGTTCTATTTGTGTCCCCTGTTCTTTTAAAATTGGATTTAGCTATGTGTTGAATCCCCACTCAACAACTGATTGGTGGACTCCAGTTGGGGAAACCATCAGAATGCCAACCATTGTGTGTTCTAATGACAGATTCCCAGCTCTTCTGTTTTATTCTGTTTCCCCTCTCTTCTTTCATTATTATACTGTACTCCTGTTCTCATAACTTCTGTAGTCTGTGTCCATAGGCTCCACACCTTCAGCTCTCCAGTTTGATTGACCAAAGTTTTCTTGACCAAATGCTTCCTAGCTTCCTAAAAAATGCTTCTCATACATTTCCAGCTTTCTTCCTAAGGTCAGGATGATCAGAAATTGAACTGCCAGCCTGGAAACTAAACATGGAAATGACTATGACAATTGCAGCAAGCAGAGGAGAAGCTAAAAACAACATAACCATGATGGGAGTTACCTGCATTCACTAGTATGAAGCCACAACCTGCAAGGAGGAAAGAGGCCCAGAACTTCATTTTCAGAGTTATAGGGAGAAGAGTCTTCCAGTAAACAGAGAAGTTTAAGTACCAATAGAAAGCTCTTTTGACTTCGGTGCTTCTTGTGCTGCTTTATAAAACTATCACAGGCCAATCAAAACTCCTGGAAGGATGTCAGTTTGGAAGAAGAAATCACAAATAAGCTAATTAAAGAGGGATTGCCCAGTGGACAAAATGTTTACAAATATCAAATCCTGGAGATGTTTTACTCTCACAATTCTACATGCTACACTTGCCAAAACATTTATTTGCATCCAACATCACACAATTGTTAGGAAATCTCTAAGACTCAGCCACAATGTATTTTTTCAGATCCCAAAAGCAAACACTGGAAAATAGTAAGAAATTAGTGTGGTACAGGTGAAGAGTATATTTCTTTGTCTGTGTAGGTGTCTTCAAGTTGCCTGTCAGCTTATAGTGTCCCCATGAAAGTCATAGAGTTTTCTTAGGCAAGGAATAATCAGAGGTGGTTCTGCCAGTTCCTTTCTCTGAAACAGTGGCCCAGTACAAACGGGCCCTAGGGTTGCTCGAGGGCAGGGTGTGCACACGCCCCTCAACCCTAGCACATCATGGGCGTGCCGCAGCTGCGCAGTGCCGTACAGACAGTGTGCAATGATGATGTCACAGCTGTGCCACGTCCAAATGGCACAGCACAGCTGTGACATCACCGTGCCATCTCTGGCACTTTCCATCGTCGCAGCAGTGCCGCTAAAAGGAACTGCTTCCGGGCTGTACTTTTTTGCTGCACAGCAGTGCTGCACAATTTGGTTGCTGTGGCTCTCCTGCAGAGCAAAAAGAGTCGCCAGGGAGGCACTTCTTTTTAGCACTCTGTACCACACCAGTGTTTCCCAAACTTTAGTCTTCCAGGTGTTTTGGACTGCAAATCCCAGAAGCACTAGCCAGTTTGATCAGCAATCAGCAATTATGGGGACTGAAGTCCAAAACATCTGGAGGGCCGAAGTCTGGGAAATACTGTTCTGAAATATAGCCTATAGCACCTGGTATTCATTGGTGGCCTCCCATCTGAGTATTAACCAGATCTGATCCTGCTTAGATTCCAAGATCAGATGGGATCTGGAACAAGTCTTGTTGAGCCTGAATCAGGATAACTTCTGAAAAAGGGAAACTTCTCCCTCCCTTTGGAGGAATCCTTCACCAAACTGAGAATTCATCAGTGGTATTCATTGTCAAAGGAACTGATTTTCAAAGTCTAAAACAACTCCTAGCAGTAAAGCCCAACAAAATTAAATTAATTTACTTCTGAATTGTCACATATAGGTCCACGTAATGAGATGGTTTTAAAGACTGACAGGAAAAAAGACATAGAGAATAGAAATATCACCATATAAAGTAGATGGAACTTCCACCTTTAGAGTCAGTTACATATATACAATCCACAGAAGATTAAAATAATCCCAAAGACATCAGAGATGAGCACACGAGTTCAAAATTAACCAAACTTCATCAGTAAATGTTTGGACTGGTGCTGCATTTTCCAGTATGCTAAAACAATTACAGTCAGTGATGATTGTTTTGTTTCCATGCCAAATTAGAATTAATAATTGCAGTCTATATAATGAAACTTCTGTTTCCCAAGGCTGTTCCTGGTAAACATCCTGAAACTCCTGGAATTGCAGGCTTGGACAGAGAAAAAGTGGATATTATTCCAAACCACTCTTTGAACAATCAGACCAAAAGGTCAAAACATGGAGCCAATAATTTTCAGAGAGAGAGAGAGAGAGAGAGACTGTTTTATTGGAATCTTCGGTCTTTGCCAAAATTTCCAAAAGATCTAGACAACTTCTATTGCTAAACTGCATGACTATTAGTGTTATTGCACTATATTACTATGGTGCTATATTCCACTTTAACTGCCATGGCAACTTCCTGTGGAATTGTGGCATTTTTAGTTTGATACACAAACTCATGGCAGTTAAAGTAGAAAATAGAACTATAACCAAATAATAATAATAATAATAATAATAATAATAATAAATTTTATTTATATACCCTCCTGTGGCGAACCAATCCGGGCGGTTTACAACATTAAAATAACATACAGCATAAAAACAATATATTTCCCTCCCCCCTTAAAAAGTTATTAAACTGCATATCTAAATTAAAACCACAATAACTAGTTAAAACAACAATAAATAAAACAAAATAATACCAACCGATAAACCACTGCAACTTCAATTCTAAAGAAAAGAAAAGGGGGCATTGGAGACATTACTGAGGAGGGGGGAGATCCTGAGATCCTGAGATCCTTATCACACATAGTGTGATAAGGCTCTATTTCCAAGTTCACATTTTACACAAACATTTGAAATATCAGGGGGCAAAATCTGGAAAGATTAGGAGTTTATTATATGATCCTAAGTATCCATTTCCCCCTAATGTGCCTACACAACATGATTGGATACACATGAAACGTCTGGAATGTGTCTTTAAACAGAAGATTGTTTTTGAACCAAACATTTTAGAAAGAAGCTTAGCTTTTGCCAAAAAATTAGTTCAATTTTTCAATGAAATGAGCTGCAGTTTTAAAAGAAAGTGCCATACTTTCCCCCCATCCTTGCAAGTGTTTCTCCATTGTATTGACCCTTGTCTTTCATCTTTTCCCCTGTGGTAAATCACTTCTACATGTCCCAGCCATGACTGGTCTGAACTAAGACGCCTTCTCACTCTTATTCTCCATGATTCAACTGACTCTGCTCCTACCATGTGGCTCTTCTCCATGAGATGAAATGTTCCACCTTTGAAAACTATTGCTTAGGGTCTCATTCTATTTCTTTGGCCTACATTAAGAATAAGGGGCCACAAATTTGAAGGGCCAAGCTAGTCATGGCTACTAGTTATGATGTCCACTGATCATGAGGAAGATCTGTCTGGACTATCTGTCACCCTACTACTGATAGCCAGAATTGATTTGTATGGCTTAATAATAATAATAATAATAATAATAATAATAATAATAATAATAATTTATTTTTACACTGCCTCTTGGTCCAGGATCGAGGCGGCTTACAATAAAAATTCAACATTAATCCCAATTAGTCCCTTCCTCCCCTAAAACATCATTTAAGCATATTTAAGCATTAAAATAATCAATTAAAATAAACAGAGACAGGTAACAGGGTTACAGGATATTCAGTGTGATGGTCAGTACAATGGGTGACCTAGTTTCATAGAATCATAGAATTGTAGAGTTGGAAGAGACCGCTAGGACCAGCCAGTCCAACCCCCTGCCATGCAGGAATCTCAATCAAAGCATCCCCAACAGATTGCCATCCAGCCTCCACAGAAAGGCCTGCCTGAAGAGATCCCTTTGGACAGCCTTTTTGAAGCTGTCCAAGCTAGTGATATGATGGATCTCTTCCAACAGGCCATTTCATAATCTGGGAGCAGTAGAAGAAAAGGTCCTCTGGGTAACTGCCGCCAACCTTGTCTTTATAGGCTGTAATAGATTCTTCCATTCCTCCCTCTTGCACTATCCCAGATAGAAAAAATGTACCACTATTGAGTCAAGGCTGCTCTCCCTTGCTAGAACCTCTAAACAGATTCAAGGTTATGATGTCTATAGTTAACTTAAGTATCAGACAGAGAATCAGAGAATAATAGCATTATAGAGTTGGAAGAGACTACAAGGGTCATCCAGCCCAACCTCATGTCGTGCAGGAATACACAATCACAGCACTGCTAACTGATGGGCCATCCAGCCTCTGTTGAAAAACCTCCAAAGAAAGAGACTCCACCAGTTCCATTCAGTTGCTAAGGAACGTATGTTAAGAGGGTCCTGTTGCACTCAAGTCCTTCTTGTTAATTTCTTATTGACAACAAGTGGGCCACTGTGTGAACAGGATGCTAGATCGGGCTTTTCCATTTGTTCCAGCACAGCCCTGTGTTCTTATGCCATAAATATATGGGGGGAAACTATATCCTATATTTTCCACTCACACAGTCAGGATCTGGATCCATTCACTATTCAACAATTCATTCTCCACCTCTAATGAAAGGTGGAGCTGGAAAGGGAGACATTCTGGAACAAGCGAGGAACTGCAAAATTGGTATGTAATTTTTCATTAATTTTGTTCTCTAAAGAAGCAATAGCAATAGCCCTTAGAATTTTATACTGTGTTATATTGCTTAGCACTCATAAACGGTTTACAATGTATTAGCCAATTGCTCCCAACAAGCTAGGTACTCATTTTACTGACCTACGAAAGTGTGGAAGGTTATGTCAACCTGGAACCCTGCAGGATCGAACTCAAAACATTTTGGCTGCAGTACCAGCATTTAAGTACTGTACCCCCAGGGCTCTATCTAATTTTATCATAATTATTCACAATAATTATATTATCTATAATTATATTTATGTAATTCATAATCATTATGAAGCAATTCATAACTCTAGCAATTTTTCTCCTGTGAGGAAGTCTTGGAAAACTGTGCAGTTATTAAAGACTGTTCACAGTTCATGAATTATTCTGTACAAAAAAAGATACTGTGTATGAATTTTATTTGAAATGAGTTTTGAACTGCAAACATTCTCCTCACTCTAGTGTTCTCCTAATCAGGGTTTCCTTACATTCAAGAAGCATGCAGTTTTCAAAGACCTTATGTCCCAACCTAGGCGCCCCAGACCTCAGGGCCAGGTCCTTTAACTCTGGTCTTCAGTGGCAGGAATCTTAAAGTCAGAGTGCTCCCTTGGAAAGTGTTTATATTATGTGTTGTTGTAGTTTTTCCCCACTTGTGGGAAAGTGTCTTGAAACTTATTAGTGAGTGATAGTATAAGCACTTTTCCATTACATCATGATCTGTGCCATGTTGCATAGGTTTATCACAGGCTTTCTCATCCCTTGGTGCCAATTGTATGCATTTTCATTAAAGGGTGTGCTTGTTTTCTAATCCCTTTATAGTGTGGTGTCAGCTCTGCCAACACTTTTGATTGGTGTTTTGTATGGTTATAAGGGAGAGAAACTTTCATCAGGCACTGCAGTGCTCAGCTCACTTCTCTCCATCAGTTTCTTTTGAAGGTCTCTCAACATTAGCGATCATGAAGATTTGGGTCCTCCTTGTGTTGGCCGGGTTCACCTTTGCCTTGGTTTCTGCAGGTCAGTTGGTGACATTCATACTTTTCAGCCTGTGAGGATTAGGCAGCTCCTCCCAGAACTGGCTTGACATCAATAAGACTATGAAAACTCGACAGCAGCTCAGTTACATGAGCCAACATATCTCTCAAGATGTCTTATCAAGAGTCAGACCACTGGCATATTTTGTCTAATATTTTGTTATTTGACAGCAATACCCTAAAAGCTCAAGTAGAGGTCTCTTCTCCTATAAGGGATAATATATGGAATTTCATTAGTTGAGTGCAACCTTTTCCTTTCTTCCATTCATTTAAATAGAACAAAAGGATGGATGCAATCAGACAAGAACTTGGAGGAGATTATATACCACTTCTCACTTCAATAAGGAAACAGATGTAATTAAGGGAGCAAAATGAATTTGCCTTGGATACCAATGAGCCATGAAAGCCGCAGACTCTGAACTTTCTCATTTTTTCCTCTCTAGAATCAGATAAACATGAAAAACAGATTAATTTGGAGAGAGAAATGGGGTGAATTGGCAGTTATAAGTCTCACAAGTTAACAGAACAAGTTTGAATATGGATATTGAAGGGGAGAAGAAATAATATTGGAGTTGGCATACAGATAAGAATATTTTAATTTAAAAACAGTATATATGTTCATTGATATATATGTATAGACTATATGTACATTATAGACAAAGAAAAAATCTGTATTCCGATGAGAAGAATACTGACAAACCAATAGAAAGATGTAGAATAGCAAGAATATTATAAAGCAATAGAAAAAACATTTCAAAAAGTAGATAGATACAACATCATTGGAAATTTAGGATAGGAGGAAGGGGGATTTGATTGTAAATGTAAAGGCAAGAATGAATTGTATATTGTAGAGATAGAAGAAAACAGTGTTGTTGTTGTTGTTTTTTGTTTCATTTTATAAAAATCAATTTTTTAAAAAACGGTAGCTGGACATGTTCATCTGCAGTTATTTGAAGCGCTGTCACTACAGCTGGGACCTAGAGTCAGAAAAGAAGAATTTTCAGAAGACATTTGTTGCCCTTGCAGATTAGGCACATTCCTGCCATCTGTCAGGTTTCACTGAACAGCCCTAATAGTATAGGTGAGAGACACTAGAATGGAGGCACTGATGTCAGTATAAGGGGATCATCCAGGAGGTACTGAGTGTGGGTGTGGATGTGGGTGTGTGGGTGTGTGTATGGGAGAAGGAGAAAGAGAGAGCAGGATAAAAAGATTATCCAGTTTTATGGAACAGGGATGGAAGCAAGGAACCCCCTGAAAGGGGAATTCAGTTTACCACTGATGGCCCATCCCAGTAGAGAACAGGCAAGCTGATTTTCTGAAGAGAGAAAACAGCTTGAGCCAACTCTGATTTTTCCCTTCTTTCCCTCTTTAGAGCAAGAACAAAATCGCCATGCTTCCTGTAAGTATCTTGGGATACAAAGGTTCATTCTCTTGTTAAATGTTTGTCTCACCTATGAGGAGCACAGAGTCGGGGTGCCCAGGGATATGCAGTACATGGGATTCCTTTGCTGCAGGAACTACTCCATGTGTTTGTGTGTTTCCATGCAAGCAACGTTCTTCTGTTCCTCTGTTATTTATACCGTTATGAAGGGAGAGCAGTCTACCTAGTAACCATAACTGGCATGTTTACTCCCACTGCAATGGGCCCTTTACATTGTTTCTACACTAAAAATATGAAAAGGGATGTCTGTGCAGGTTTTCTTATATTTTCAGGAACACTTTGTTAGACATACAAAGTGGAACTCAGTTGATGCATTTGGATCCACATGCTTAGGTATAGGTGAAGTGGGGATTGTAAACTATGTTAGTAGATTATAGTTTTTTGTGGGGTTTTTGGGCTATGTGGCCAAGTTCTAGAAGAGTTTATTCCTGACATTTCGCCAGCATCTGTGGCTGGTGGCAGTAGAAACCTAAGAGTAAATATCTGGGTAAATAAAATGTTGGATGATATCATCATAGCCATTGCATTGGTGAGCTGATTGACACATTCAGTGTTATTATATATTTTTAAAAAGACCTGTTCAGACCACAGGGAAAAAGTCAGCTCTCCTGATGTATTGCTGCTCAATGATTTTGTACTTCTCTCTTTGAAGTCCATTTGTTCAGGACTACCCACATCAGGGTAGGGAGACAGAATCACTTCCTTACTGGTGTTAGAATAGTGCAATTTTTGACTGAATGCTTTTCCAGTTTCACATTTTGTGTCTGTGTACCATTTTGTGGTTAATTCTAGGAGGAATATGGCAGGTCACCGTGGACACATGGTGATATACATGATATACGGATGGGGAAGAAATACAGTCCTCCAGATCTTATTGAACTGCATTTCCTTGAATACCTCACCATTGGCTATGCCACAGTGGTGTGCCACAGGGTTCTGTCCTGGTCCCAGTGCTATTCAACATCTTTATCAATAACTTGGATGACAGAATTTGGGGGGATACTCATCAAATTTGCAGATGACACCAAATTAGGAGGAGTAGCTAACACCCCAGAGGACAAGATCAAAATTCAAAATGACCTGAATAAACTGGAAAGTTGGGCCAAAGCTAACAAAATGAACTTCAGCAGGGAGAAATGTAAGGTACTGCACTTAAAACGGAAAAAGGTATAGTGTCTAGATCAAAGGAAGTAATAGTGCCAGTGTATTCTGCTTTGGTCAGGCCCCACCTGGAATACTGTTTCCAGTTCTGGGCACCACAATAAAAAAAAGGACATTGAGAAACTGGAGTGTGTCAAAGGAGGGTGACTAAAATGGTGAAGGGCCTGGAAACCATGTCCTATGAGAAATGACCTAGGGAGATGGGGATGTTTAGCCTGGAGAAGAGAAGGTTAAGAGGTGATATGGTAGCTCTGTTTAAATATTTGAAGGGATGTCATATTGGGGAGGGAGCAAGCTTATTTTCTGCTGCTCCAGAGACTAGGACCCAGAACAATGGATGCAAGCTACAGGAAAAGAGATTCTACCTCAACATTAGGAGGAGCTTCCTGACAGTAAGGGCTGTTCGACAGTGGAACAAACTCCCTCAGAGTGTAGTGGAGTCTCCTTCTTTGGAGGTCTTTAAAAAGAGGCTGGATGGCCATCTGTCAGGTATACTTTGACTGAGATTTCCTGCATGGCAGGGGGTTGGACTGGATGGCCCTTGTGGTCTCTTCCAACTCTACGATTCTATGCTAGCTAAATCTGTAGGATGAATTGATCAGTGGCTGTTGCCCATAAAAGTTAAAGGGATCCTCCAAGCACTGGAGCATTCGTCCAAGGCAGAGACAGGGAACATGTGGCACTCCAGATGTTGAATCCCATCTCCCTCAGTCTCTCACCAATGACGCTATGTTGGCTAGGGTGGATGGAAACTGCAGTCCAACAATATCTGGAGGGCCACATGGTCCTCCCCTGGGCACACTTGCAAATGGGACAGGACCTAGTAATGCCATCAGGGGTTCACACACCTTCTCATCTTCCAGCTTCTCTTCTAGAGAAGAGGAAAGAGTCCACTGTTCCATCAAAGCCTTCTTATTTCCTTAGCTTGTGCAGACTAGGAGCAAATATTTATTTTACAGAGCAGAGGATTTTGCTACTTGGTGTCCATTTCTCCAGGATAAACACTATGAAAAATCTGAAGGAATGAAATTCATGTAAAAACCTCAGGCAGGCCTTTTGTCACACATTGCTAAATATTCATGAGTTGTAGCATTTCTGAAAGCAGCTCCTGCCACACAAGCCATCTCTCTCTTTCTCTCTCTCTCTCTCTCTCCAGCTGCAGGAAATCGTGAGGCTCACCACAACCATGGCAATGCTGAACGTCTGCTGGGTGGTCTGCTGAGTGGATTATTTGGTGGTGGAAGCAGTGGTTTTCTAGGTGGTGGATTAATGGGACGCTAATAGGATTGGGGCAGCCAGAAGAATTTACCTGGCCTGAAACTGAGTCCTTGGATGGGCAATTTGCAGATGAAGCTGGATGGCAACACTAATAAAGTAGAGATTAGATGCAGCCAAAAAAAAATTTTTTTTGAGGAACATGCTTGCTTTTACTTTCCCTTCTCCCACCTTTCATGCATCATGTTCAAATGGAGAATGCTTCCAAAAACCAAGGCCAGTGTTATGAATGACAGTGTCATTGTAGCCGACTTTAAAACTCCGAGAAGACCTGTATGAAAAATCAGATCCTCTCTCTGGCTGGTCACACGCAGTTCATAATCCCCATGTAATTTGTTAGGAGTGTTGAGCCATGCCAGACAACTTGTTTTATGTGTTTCTACTGGTAGAACCCATGTCAATGGGGGTGCTGAATCCACTTTTGTGGTGGCATTTCCCCCTATTTGGAAGAAACAGTTGACTTTGGATAGCTCCTTTAAGGTCTGGACTGACACAGACACTGGTACCGCCATCGCTCTATATTCCTCAAAGGAGAGATGAATAGGGAATGGTGATTAAAAATTATGATATATTTTTCTTAGCAGTTTTTCAGCACAGGCAAATAAAGTAAAGCCCGAACCAACAAGTATACAAACTAAAAAGCCATGACAGTAGAATTTACCCTTCCATGATTAAGTATAAAATGGGCCATATAAATTCACCCTTTCATTGGGGGGAAAAAGCAGCTAGATCAGCCCCGCTAATATTTCCAATTTCAAATTTATTTTGGTCATAATTGACAGTTTTAGAAAAATAGAAACTATTTGCCCCCTCCCCAAATTTACAGCACAAATATGTATTTCTATTCAAAAGTAATGCCCATTGAATTCAATGAAGTTACTCTCATCCCATGCAAGTGTATACAGGGGTGCATCTACACTGCAAAAATAATGGAGTTAGATGCCACTTTAACTGCCATGGCTCCATCCTACAGAATCTTTGGATTTGTAGTTTTGGCACAGAAGCCTAAAGACCCTGTAAAACTACACATCGCAGGACTGCATAGGATGTAGCACATAAAGTGGTATTAAACAGCAATATTTCTACTGTGTGGATTCACCCACAGAGTACTTACAGAATAGGCAACAGAGAACATAATGTGTCTTGCTTCAGTAGACTTATATAGTTTTTTGTGGGGGTTTTGGAGATTTTTCTGAAGATGCCAGCCACAGATGCTAACGAAACATCAGGAATAAACTCTTCTAGAACATGGCATAATAGCCTGAAAAACACACCAAAAACTAAGGATGCCGGCCATGAAAGCCTTTGACTTCACAGACTTATATAGGATTGCACTGTTGGCTGTCTGAATATTGATATGTTCCCCAGCCTCACTGAGTGCTGTCTTTTCCTTTGCTGCAACTGCTCCTGTTTCCTTACCCCAAAATTGCCCATACCCCAAAGCCAAACAGGGATCATATAGTGAATGGAATGACATCACCATGCTGGATCACACATAATCCACATCACCACAGGTGTTGATAAATAAAGTTGACAGTGAAGGTGCCCAATAGTAATTCAAAGAAATGAGAAAACTTTATTTTTTCAGGGAATGTTTAAATAATCATGAAAAAGTAAAGGTATATTAATATTCTCAAAACTATTTTTAGAAAAGTATAAATGAACCAAGTTCCTTTGGCAGAAGAGCATAGCACATCGAAGGCATTCTAAAGAGCTGTCTTTCTTTGGAAAAAGTAAACAAAATCCACCCTGAATTCTACAGCGTCCCTCACTGTCCCCACCTGAGCAACTTCTGTTGTTTAATATGTTCGCCACCCCTGAAACAACTGTAGTGCTAGGAACTTTGTCTACTGTTCTCTGCCTCCTTGAATCAAGAAAGCTGATTCTATGTACAGCTGCCAACCTCTGCCTCCCTAGAGTGCTGGAACAATATTTTCAAGAGCCTTGATGATATTGGTGATTAAAAGATCAATGGCAAAAATACATGCCTCGCATGCAGAAGGCTCATGATTTGACCTCTAGCATGGTCAGTTGAAAGTAGACAGCAGAAAGCTAAAATGACCAGTGATCAGGTGCACTATGAGTCAGCTTCTCACATTTCTATTTCTGAAGCATTATCTAAGTTCCCTACCATTCAAAATGGTGGGTAACCTCTGGGGTCTGTGTCCCCAAAACCATTTAAACCAATAATAGCATTCAGCATTTACATGTTTCTTTCAGCAATCCTAACAGCTTCTCCAACACTCTTTCCATAGCTTTTACATTAAGGTTGGCCTAGCCTAGTGCAAATGAAGGGCTAAAGCTATGCCTGAAGTGCACACATTGTCCTGCCACTGAGTTCATTGCTTAAGTGACCTCTCATCCATCAGCTTTCTGGCTCACTGCTCTCCCTCTCTGAGCTGTAATGTTATACCAACTCTGGTAAGGAGTCCATGTAGTCTTCCTTTCCAGCAGAGCCCTTTTCTGTTTACTCGGAAGACTCTTCATCTGAGTCCTCACTGCTTTCATCTGGAAATGAAACTGATGGTGGAGATAGATGACTGTAATGGAAGAGTTCTTGATAGCCATCGTGATCTGGAACATCCCTGCTGGTGCCACTTGTGCAAGAAGTAAACCACTGCCGTAGGCCCGGCAATATGAGATCGGTCTTTTCCCTAGATTGAGCTTCACAGCAGAAGCAGGGGGAAGCCACAAGAGTTGACTCTGCCATGGTTGATTTTGAAGAGGCACTCTCCATTTTGGTATGGGAGAAGGGGTCTCCAGGAGTCACTGTGTGAGCCTCATCCAACCTGTCTTTGCGAGATTTTGCCATCACTTCCTGCACTATCCGTTCCAGGCGGCTCACGGGAATTTGCATTTCAGACACCCCTGGGAGCCTACTCTGTCGGGGTGAGGTGTACAAACACATCCTGGAAACAGCTCTTTGCAGGCGCTGGAGTGGAGTGAGAGACTCAGGGCTGGAGGGAGCATTCCATAAAGCTGGTATTTCAGGGAAGGCCCAGAAGAAGTGGGCAGGTGAAATCTTCTGCACAGGGGTCTTAGACACGTATGAGTAAAGACAGAAGAATGCATCAGCCGTTGCAGCCAGAGTCTGGACCTGCTTGAACCGACCTGTGAAAGAAACAGTGGGCAGAGTCAGAAGAAGAACAATAGCAATCCAAGGAGACCTACTATCTAGATCCAAATGGTCTCCCACCCACATGACAGAGACTCTGCATACCCTTTACGCTAGGCCTGATCTCATTGTCCGCCTAATCATTGCTGCTTTGAGTCTTGTATGGTAGAAAAGCAGAAAAAGAAAGAAAGAAAGAAAGTCAATTCCTTTTTAATGGTCAAAAAACTTATTTTGATGCAGCAGTGCCTGTAATCAGAACTGGGGAATAATTGTTTAAATTTAAATGTTTCCCATAATTCATAACAATTTAAACAGCCATGTTAAAGTCCTCATTTAAATCAACAAAGGATTGCAATGTTAATGGGATAATTTACTATAAATTCTTTCGATTCCTGACTTCAGAGAGGGTTGATAGTTTAGTACTTTAGTAATTTTAACTGATTTGCTGTGAGAATTTAAATGCACGTTTTCCTAATGATTAACTATTAATGTAATGAATTAATTTGATGAAGTTCCCTTAAATAATCAAGGTTAATTGTTTTTGCTACATTAATGTTAAGTTAATCTTACAGTAACATTTCCAAGCTTTTCCTAGAACGTATAACAAACTGAGGCAGGAGTTTATTATCAGTTGAAAGCCCACGCTCACCCAAGTTAGGGTCAGAAGGAGAGTCTAAAGGTAGATAAGAACAGATAAAATGGAGGCACTGGGCTGCAGTGGCTGGCTTTACAGCCTTTGACTGAACCACCTTTTGTCTAGCTCACACACACATCCCAAATAAAAAAGTGAATTGTCTCTCCAGGAAAACTGTGTATATTGTTTGAACATCTAAAATACTCTACGTTTCAAAACAATGCGTGAATTTCTGGACACACCTTATTTTGTTTGGTGTGGAGGGGGGTTCATTGTGGGGAAAAGGTTGGCATTTGGGGGAGTCCATATGGTCCCCATAGACTTCCAGCTGCATCCCTCACTCTCCACCACAGTTGCTTACCCCTGCTGTAAGTGTTCAGATGCCCTAATATAAGATAGAATAGACAAGATTGTCCTGAATATCTCTCCCAATGGAAGAGAGGTTTACACTGAGAGTTCCATCCTCACCAAGAACAAGGTAATATTCATAATTTGATTTAAATGAGTGAGATTTCACCTAGTGATTCATTCAGTCTTCACTTTGGGGCAATACTTCAATGCAGACTTCATTCCCATAGACTTCATGACCTAATTATCAGATTTTAATTATCCTTTTCTCTCCAGACTCTATCTGAATGAAGAGTTCTACACACTTTTATGCCATTTAGGTTCACTCTAATAAAGGGCATAGATCAACTGTAGGTTTGCTTTTTACTCATGAACTACCATGAGGCCCCACAACCTTCTGTCAGCCATTTAACACTGAGGCCTGTTACAGACTGCCAAAATAAAGCTGCTTCGGGTCTCTTTGGAGGTATGCTATTTAAATGATGTATGCATCCTAAGAATCCGGAAGCTGCACCAAAGCTGCACTCCAGTGCTTAGGAACAGAGTGTAGCTTTGGCGCAACCTCCGGACTCTTAGGACCCATGCATCATTTAAATAGTATACCTCCAAAGAGACCCAAAGCAGCTTTATTTTGGCAGTCTGTAACAGGCCTGAGTGACAGAAAAGATGTATATCAAAGGGCCAACTTATTGCTTTGTTCCCTCCAAAAGTCAGGAGTAGATAACCTGTCTCTTTCCAGATGTTGGTAGGCTCTAGCTCTCAGCAATCCCAGCCAGATTAAACCAAGTGATGGGGGATGCTGAGAGTCACAGCACAAACACATCTGGATGGTAAAGTTTTACTTTGTCTCCCATTCAAATTTTATGAATCTTGATACATTCAGATAGAAAACATAGTAAAACAGAATCTTCATCCATCTTTCTCTCACACTTGAATTTTGTGAATTTCGATGAATTAAAAAAAAAAAAAACACCACCCCACCCCCAGCATTAACAACCAGATCTAAGGACCCAGGCATGGGAACTACTGTTTTGGAGAAACACTGGAAATGACTTATACTTGTAGTTTTTAAAGAAGTAGCCATGTTAGTCCCTTGCAGCATAAAAAGAAGGGAAGAGGGGGAAAAAGAAATGTGGCAGCACCTTTACAACTATTTGGTTTTTATTTAAGCATGAGCTTTCATGTATATAAGCTCACATCTCTGGATGCAATACTGAGTGGTATTAAGCATATTTATGCATTTTTGGGAGTGAGACAGGATGCATCTTTCAGGATCCTGTTACAATCAATCCCACTCCCAAAACTGAATAAACATGCCCTTTTAACCTGAGGCTTTGATATCACTCGGTACTGCATCTGAAGAAATTGGTTTATATCCACAAAAGCTTATATCAAAATTAAAACAGTTAGTTGTGTTGTAATATTATAATAGTTTAATTCCATTTTAATTGTTACTTTTGTAGGTTTTTAATTGTTCTGTGTTTTTAGACTGTAAGCTGCTCTGAGTCCCAATATTGGGGGGGGGGGGGTGTTAAGGTAACAACAGCAACAACAACCTTAACGGTGCTGCTATATTTCCTTTTTTCCCCTCTCTATACCCCTTCTGCTTTTTATGTCATATACAGACTACATTACTTGTCCAACCAGGACAGTGGTGTTTACTCACATGAGTAGTGGATTCTCAGATGTCATGGAGTCATAGAATCCTAGAATTGGAAGGGGCCTCATGGTCCATTGAGTCCAATCCCCTGCTTAATGCAGGATCACAGCTAAAGCAAAAGGAGAGCTCTATCCCACCCCCTGAGAGTTTGGACCAGAGATATACCAGTGACTGAACCCAACACCTTCTGCAGGCAAAGCATGTGCTCTGCTACTTAGCTGTGGCTTCTCTTGAGAGTAAGACCTCAGTTTTCCCTTTGAGATTACAACTGCACAAAACTACCATCCTGCCACACTTACTTGCTAAGATTAAACAGGGATCTTCTGTCTCAATCCGTTGCACCTGGGCTCTCAGGAAAAGTTGGAAATCAATGCCCTTGGCCTGGGATGGCACAGAGAAGAACCGGGCTGGGATCCAAGATGTGGCCTGTGGCTCCTCTTGGCTGAAGCCCAAATTACAGAGGATGGTCTCAGCATCAGCTTCACAGAGGTCTAACACTTCTGAGATACTACAGTGAGAAGGAGGCGGGGAATGTATGAATATAGCAAAGTCCCAACTGATCATTACATTCCACAAAAAAATCAGCTATACCCACTGACTCATACTCTTACCTAGCTCCAGTCTAAGACAATACCAGAACACCATTAATTGTTCAAGTTTAGTAGTGCTTACTTCCAAGTAAGTAGGTGACTTAATGTCTGCACAAATTTGCCCTTATTTTGGTGCTTCACACACTCCTCAGAGATTCATATACCCTTATGTTGATGCCATGCAATTGTTCTAACAATTAAAAGAGCTTGATGAATTGTTGGATTCTTTCCCCAATCTTCTTTCAAATAACAACAGCTATGAGAATTGGGATTTACCACTAGTGCTATTTTGATCTCACACCAATCTCTTGAGCTAGGTTAAACTGTAACTGAATGCTTAGCCTAATGCGTTGCAGTACATTTGGAGTACAAGGCCCTTAAGCCATATATTCCCAGTCCAATAGTCATCACTGTGGTATGGTGAAGTAGGCAATAATGCCTGCTAACTTTCATATTGAGGTGTAGTGAATCGGCTGCACGTTTTATTTCAGATTTTAAAGGAGCTATCCAAGGTGATGAAACAACAACTTCTACTCCTACTCTCCTACTCCTTCTTTCTCCTTTTCTTCCTCCTCCATTGGAGTTTATTGGCAAAGCAAGGCATATTACTGCTACCTAATAGCATCTACAGAGAAGGCATAATGAACCCTGTCCATCACCAGTCACCAAAAATATCAGTTCAGCACCTTGGATAACTCCTTTAAAGTTCACAGAGAAGCTTGCAATAGATTCACTGCCTCAAAAACATGGAAACCAGCAGCTGCCAAAGGCCATAGGTAACCCAAAGCTTCTCCCAAATATTCCTAACTTACCTGGAGCTAGTCTTGTTAGTGCTGGCTGAGATGCCGCTGGAAGCCATGCTATGATCCAGATTAATGTGATGAGAAGGCCATTCACTACCTTTTGGGAACCTGCTATGGAAGAGAAAACAATGAAAAGAAGCTCTCTGCCCCGTCTCATCTGGCCTGGAAAAAGATACCCACTAATGCAGGGGTGGGAAATACATAGCCCTCCAGATTTTATTGGACTGCTATTCTCATAAACCCCTTCTCCAACACCATAACTAATAGTGAGGGATATAGGAATGTCCGACATCATTGAGGGTGATATGTTCTCCATCTTTGAATTAAGAGTCTATATCAACCACAGTAACAATGATCTAATAACTATTCCTTCTCCACTGAGAAAGTGTCATTTTTAAGGAGTCTCAAACCAAGGAAACTCAGTATCCCCCTACAAATTTGGGGAAAGTGACTTTTATGGACTACATTCCTAGAATCCTCTGCCATACTGGCTGGAGGATTCTGGGAGTTGTCATTCAAAAAGCTGCTTTCCTATGGTCTGTGCTCACCAGATGAGAATTGCTAAAATTCTTTAGCGAAGACTCAACAGCTAAACAGATATAAAGTTGAATAATGAGTGCACAATGCACACATGTACACACATACTGCTACTTGGAAAGACCTAGCCTTTATCATCCACACTTTACCCAGATGCCCAGAGAAAAAAGAGAAATGAGGTTCATTTGCTTGCTTTGATAACACCAAATTGCTGCTTAGGTTACCTGCAGTAGAATATATGAAAAGAACTGGTAAAGTGTACTCAGCTTTGTCTGGAGATCAGGATTTGATTCTCAGCTCAGCCATGAAACCCACTGGGTGATCTTGGACAAGTCACCTGCTCTCACCCTCATGGGAAGGCAACGACAAACCTCATCTATACAAATCTTGCCACGAAAACCCCATGATAGGTTTGCTTTGGGGGCTCCATAAGTCAGAAATGATTTGTAGGTACACAACAACAAACATAATCATGTACAAGTCTGGAAATTTTAGTCAAGAAATTGACCAAAAATACACTGGGTCAACTTATCTATGGGTCGATGTAAGTACTTTACCATAACTCTTATCAAAAAAGGAACCATACCCTTCTCTGAGTAGAGCAGTGAAAGGCAAGAGCTTAGTCTGTCTTGGGAGAACCCAAAAGAAAGACTGACCTTCTCTACTCTCTCTCTCTTGCAGGACCACTTCTGGCTCCCCCCCCCCAGTTTATCTTTATATTTTTATTTACAGTTGTTAAATCACATAATTTGTAACATAGCATTTCTTATTTCTGGCTTTTTTGAACATCTGAGTGGAAAAACAATGGTGGTGGTTCTTTGGTGCTTCCTCTCAAAAGATGTTGAGTAGAGAGGGTTAATGAGAGAGCTTTTTAGGTTCTTCTGGGAAAGATTAAGCTGTCGCCTTTTGTCACTCTAATCAGAGGTGGGAATGGTTCCTGTTTTGATAAGAATTACTACTGTACTCTTGCCTTTACATCCTTTTTTGACATAAATGCGTTTATTTCAGCCCTGCCCACATTGAGTCGCTTCCTCCACACATCAAACAGCTACCATTTACTGTAGTTTCCTCCTCACTCATCCAGCCTTTAAGGTACGCACAAGCAGTCATGCCTGCAAGGGGTTTGTAAATTCTTTTATATCATTTTCTTTTCCTTTGTTTTTTCTATCTTTTGCTACATGTTTTATCCTCATCCATAATTTTCCCCCCAAACCTGCCCTCGACCTATACATGAGGTGAACTTATACATGAGTATACATGGTGCTTAATTATTACTTTAAATTTCACAGCCATGATAAAATATTTAGACTATCATCCTATACTCGCTTATTCGAGAGTAAGTTCCATTTTACACATTTTACTATGGTAACAAGCTTTTTAAAAGGGCATTATTTATAAAATAAATAAAATAAAACTTTTATTTATATCCCGCTTTTCTGTGACAAGACAATCAAAGCGGCTTAGAACACATTAAAATCCACATTTCTCTCTTGTATACTTAATTTTACTATGGTAACAAGCTTTTTAAAAGGGCGTTATTTATCTCTTGTATACTTAATTGCTGCTATTCTCTGTGTGTGCACCTTCAAGTTGCCTGTTGACCCCATGAATTTCATAGAGATTTCTTAGGCAAAGAATACTCAGAGGTAGTTTTACCAGTTCCTTCATCTGAAATACAACCTACAGCACCTGATATGTAGTCAGTCTCCCATCCAAGTACTAACCACAGCTGTCTTTGACCCTGCTTAGCTTCCAAGATCAGACAGGATCTGGTGCCTTTGGGGTATTTAAGCCACTGTTCCATTTAGGCCTCCCTAATTTTAGAATAAAAATTTGAATTTTTTCCTAAAAAACCCAAATTAAATCCTGAAACAATGCTGAATTTCGAGATGTACAAAACCTTTGCTCCAGAAAGGATTAGCTTCTTGGCTTGTACCACTTACCTGGACTCAGTTCTGTCTTTGTCAAGTAGCAACATTGCTAGAAAGAAAAGAAGAAAAGGTGTTTATGAACAATATTTATGCCAAATGCCTCCCTAATTAGCTGTCAGCCAAGAAGCATATAATAAGCAAAATAACTTGATTTTGATGATAGAGAGTTAAGGTGGATCTCATTCCCACCATCAGCCATTTTGAGTTCTGGTCTGTTACTGTTGTTTATAGCCCTTCAGTAACCTTCACTAACTTTTGCCAAGAAACCTACTGGCACTTAATATCTATTGGCACTTAATTTAGGGTGCACATCCAAGAATAGAGTTCAGTTTGTAAGCTAAATAGCAATTTCATCTGCTTCCCAAGTTGAGAAAGTTAATCTTTGTCTCAGTCTCATCACTGCCATAGGCCCATCTGGGACAGATATAGGAAAGGGAAGTTGAAGGCTTTTGCTGCTGGCATCCATAGGTTTTTTTGTGGGCTTTTCAGGCTATGAGGCCGTGTTCTATAAGAGTTTATTTCTGATGATTCACCAGCAGGGTGATCGACTGTCAGCTGGGAAACTCCCTCACCCTGAGTGGTTTTCATTTGCATTTGCTGAGTCTTGGTTTTGGTGTTCTTCAGGACTGGTAGCCAAACTTTGTTTAATTTAAGGGTTTCTTCTTTACTGTTGAAATTGCCCAGGTGTTTATGGATTCCAATGGCTTCCCTGTGCATTCTAATCTGATCGTTGTTGGCATGGCCCAGAATTTCAGTGTTTTCAAACAGCATTTTATGTCTAGGATGGTTTATAACATGTTTTGCTACTGCTTATTTTTCTGGCTAACCCAGTCTGCTGTGTCTCTCGTGTTCCTTGATTTGTGTTTGAACACTGCATTTGGTGGTCCCTATGTAGACTTGTCCACAGCTGTACAGCATGTGCTAAACTCCTGTGGCTGTGAGAAGGTCTCTCCTGTCCGTCACTGAGTGCAGCATTTGCTGGATTTTCTTGGTGGGTTTGTAGATTGTCTGGAGGTTGTGTTCCCTCACCAGTTTCTCTATTGTGTCTGTGACTCCTTTGATGTATGGTAAAAATACTTTCCCTTTGGGTGGCTGTTTGTCTTCACTCCTGTAGTCTGATGTCTGAGCTGTGGCTTTGGACATGTCTACACAGGGCCACCAAACACAGTGTTCAAACACGAATCAAGGAACACTAGAGATGCTGCAGACTGGGTCAGACAGAAAAATCAGAAGTAGCAGAACATGTTATAAACCATCCTGGGCATAAAATGCTATTTGAAAACACTGAAATTCTGGACCATGCCAACAACAATCAGGTTAAAATGGACAGGGAACACATTGAAATCCATAAACACCTGGACTCTGTAGTTGAACTCAAAACTTTGAAAGTATGAGATCTTACTGCTTTAGCAAGACAAAACTCATCATACAAAAGTTCCTGGATGCTACATCAGATTAACAACTTGAACCCTGTTTTGGCTCCATTAATTTGATATGACAGTAAGATGAGCAAAATGGGGGGAGGTAATGCAGTTATGGATTAATAAACTAGTGTTACAGATCTGTGACTGCTCCATGTTCAGTAAAACTACATAGTCACAATCGTGGCACTATTGCCATGATCATAAATATTCACAGCAGCCCACCTTAACAGTCAGCACCTACATCAAGCAAAGGATGTCTGTTCTGCTAGTGATCAGAGCACAAGGAAGAGGATGTTGCCAGCGCTCTCTGAGGAATTGCAATGGGGCTTTTGCTTCTGATTGTCACAGCCTCACTTGTTGGGATGGGGCTACAAACTTCCTCCTCTTGTGTCCTGATCGCCAACAGAACAAACCTCCAACTTGTTCCAGCAAGTTGGGCATCTGACAGCCCTCCAGGTGTCCTGAATCCTGGGTTTGGGGATTCAGCCCAGGAGATATTACTTCATTACACATTGATAACTAAGTAGTCAATGTAGAATATTATTGGACAATTCTCACCATGAGAGGAAAGGCTAAAAACCTGCCTTTTAGCCAATGGCAAACTTTTTTTAATACTGAATTCTTTGCTGTTTTGTTCATGGAGTGCCCTCAGGACCACACCAGCTCCTCTCTTGACACTGATATTGCACCTAATGTCAGAAAGGTCTATTTACTTCCCATTACATCTCTCATTCCTTACCTTCTGCTCCCAAGGTAAGATCATCTTCAAAGCTGGTTCTGTTGCTGAAGGATCCTGTAAAAGAAAAACACACCAACCCACAATCATCCCAATGATCTTGAAGAGTATATTCAAGGAAGATGAAACAAGATTGGATTAAGGTCAACAGACTAAGTGGCTTGCTCTATGAAATGTTATCAGGCATGTGGCATGATATAACCTTTGTTAGAGAGGCCTGGCTAAGGGTTATATAATTCCACAATAACACAGAGAAGTCAACAACACACATAGTACAGATTGTATAATCCAGGACTGCATCTGCTCTGCAGAAATAATCCAGTTTGACACCACTTTAACTGCCTTGGCTCCATGATATGGAATTCTGAGTATTGTAGTTTGTTGGGACACCAGCATTCTCTGAGAGAGAACGCTAAATGTATCACAAAACTACAATTCCCATCATTCCATAACACTGAGCCATGGACACTAAAGTGGTGTCAAGATGGTTTATTTCTGCAGTGGTGATGCAGCCAAGGTTGTTTTATTTCTTGGTGTGGGCACCAAATTTTCTTGTTTTAGCATATCAAGTAGATATGAAGCATGGAACAAACTGGGTGGTGGGGAAACAAAAAAGAAGTGTGTTTTGTATGTCTCATGGCTACTGAAATGACAGGAGGGCTCATAGTCCAGACTCGACAGGGGTCTAGGGGGGTCTAATCTTCACATTTTTTTATGAGTTTTGGGAATATCGTAGAAATGTAGCAGCAGGGGGTCCACCGAAACCTGTAAAATTTTGAAAGTGGTCTATGAAGAAAAAAAGTTTGGGAACCTCTGGTCCAGAGGAAAAAAAATACTAAGATGCACTACTGTTTAAGTTAATAGGCTGCTTGATTTGCAGGCAATGGCCAGTGAAATCTCATGAATCAGAGGAGGGGCTGGTGAATAAGACTTCCAGTACCAGGGTCATTGCCCTGAACAGTTACTTTCCTTCTTCCCAGATGATAAGCAGAAGCTCTGTAAGTTCTGCAAACAGGAGACATCATGAAAATTTGCTCTATTTGATTATATATTCAGGTTGCAGGGTTCATTTTTTAAAAAACAGAATGTAGATTATAATAAAATATAAAACTATGTGAAATAGTTTTAGTATTTAGTGCACATAGCCCTGATACTATATTTGGCCAGACTTTTTGTGAGGAAGGAAGGAGCCTTACACTGTTCCAGCAAGTTGGGCATCTGACAGCCCTCCAGGTGTTTTGAATAGCAAATCTCATTAGTCCAAGCCAATACAGCCAGTGGTGAGGATTGCTTTGAATTCCAGCCCAACAACATCCAGAGGGCCCCATGAATGACAACCCAGGAATATTCAAGCCCATCTCTCTCTCTTTATTCTCAGAAAGACAGACACAGTAAAATCCAAGGAGCACAACACTCAGCCTATTAGCCACATACATTTCTGTCTATCTCCCTGCACCTCATTTTCTGCTAAAGTTGCCATTGTATGTCAACAGTGCAATGTTAACAACCAACACACACATATACAAACAAAACATGTTCATTTTAAAACATGGGCTCAGGGAATGCTCCATCATGTATCCTCCTTTGAAACTGAATTTCTGCAAGCTGCCCTGAAGTGCTGTAATTTGGCTTCAAGGCAAGATATACACTTCATTCATATTTTCTTTTACAGTGAAAGTGTTTTGCTCTGGTTGGCATCACACCACCAAAATCACCCCCGTGGCTTGGAGTATCCAATTCACTGATCCCCAGAGGTTACCCATCCCTGCAGCAAATAACAGAAGAGGTGGAAAACACTCACCACAGGCCAAAAGGGCAGGGATGCTCTCAGCCAAGGGCTCCACTGAAGAGCTGAAAGAAATGGAAAGTCACATCATTTACAATTACTTTATTGTAATTTAATTAAAGGTAATTCTACATAACCTACAACCACTTAGTTTCCAAATAGAGCCCCCCCCCCAGGCAAAATATAAAACAGAAGATTCAAGTAGATTAAAGTCAAAACACAATCTGACACCCAGGGAGACCTTTCTTAAAGCAAAATATGCCAGTGTTTAAGCTTCACACATTTTAGAGTGCATTTTCAGTGCTAATAAAATTACTCTTCTGGCCTTAGATGTATGATCTAACAACAAAGATCCCAGTCTATACCTTAAGAGGCCTCTCCCTCAGGCCTAAGGGCACACAATATGTTTCATAGGTAGTTACCTCAAGTTGAATGAGACCAAGGGTTCATCTAGCTCTGGCTCAATACTGTCAATTCTGACAGTAATGGCTTTCTTCAGGATTTCAGGCTGGATTGCCTTCCAGTCTTACCTAGAAATTCCTGTTTTACCTTTTATTTGACTATGCAAATGTCAATCAAATATGTCCATATAGCTTGATCGTAATTAGTTCCCAAAATCAGAAATGATCCAGTGTGTTCAAGGAGGACACTAGAACCCGGATCTTCCATAATCCAACACTCTTTTACTACTACACCACATTAACGTTCTCTTTATGATGATCACTGTGCACCACAAAGGTGAGTTTAACTCTTCCTTCCACCCATGATCATGACATATATTGTCTCTTCTGCACTATAAGTTTGGGGAAGACAGAAACTGTTGATGAAACTGTTCCAGGGCTGCCAACTGCCTTAATCTGGCCATTTGTATGCGCAAACTATTGTGGACTCTTCCATGGAAAGAGCAGGAAATTTCCAACAAATTTCTGCAGTGCTTAGGCAACTTGTTTGTCCATGAGGCAAAGGGACAACCAAATTGTAAGATGCATTTGATTACACATTATCTCCTGTTGTGTATAGGTTTCACTATGAGTTATACAATTGCACCCCCCAGTGGACATCCATGCAGATGCAGCGCATAAGTAAGATGACAGCTGAGTGTACAAACTCTGGAAATTTTACCTTTCAAAAACACATTTCCCTCGAAAACTGTCTTCCATTTAGATCCCACACATGTCAATAACTGGATGCCATTACGCAATGCACAATGCACGATGCACAAGCACAATGCAAAGTATAAGATCTACAATCACAATGCATAATCATAATGCAATGTATAAGATGCACAGCCACAATATACAATGTGTAACTTGAAAAGACAAGGCACAGGTGAACATGCTGTCTGAACAATTCTGCTTCCTCCACTATCAGCAGCATATGTCTGTTGTGCAATGGTGACTTTTTAACCTTGCATGAGTAGCATGAGTTATCATGCATGCATATGTCCCTAACTGAATTCTGTTCAATGTACCATATCCATAAACTTTTATACACAATAAAGCCTTTATTGGAATAATTAGAAGGCCAATTTTGTTCCACAATTTTGTCCCTAGTTCTGCAAGGTAAGTGCTTATTAGGACAAGTGGGAAATGGCTCAATGTTGCCTTTGGTCTCATTTCTGGCCAAATGAGCTTGCAAAAATGCCTGGAAGAGTTTCCAGGTCAGGCTTTGCACCTGGCTATGCTGAGATTAGGGATTTTATTTTGTTCTTGCTTGAAAGAATGAAAAATCACAGAAGTTTTCTGCCAGCTGGGTGAGGTGTTGAGAATATTTGGACATTTTTGACTACATTTTTCATTCAGAATTTGTTTGCACAATCTGTGTGTGTGTGTGTTTGTGTAAAATGCTACTTTATACAGAAAAACACTGTGTGGCGGGGGGACACTCATAATGGAAAAGACAAAAGGCTCTCATCTCTTTGCTTTTGCTGAATGATACAAAATATCATAGACTGCATCTACACTACAGAATTAATGCAGTTTGGCACACTTTAACTGTCATGGTCTTTGATAATATTCAATTGTTTTGGGAGATATTTATCCTCCTCTATCAGAGAGCTCTGGTGCCACATCTACAAATCCCAGGATTCCATAGGATTCAATCATGAGAGTAAAAGCAATTTCAAATTGCATTAGTTCTGTAGTATGGCAACAGCCATACTACCTGATAATTATGGGACGTCTCAATGTTTCAAAACACACTTCCTTGTTAAGGCTAAGAAACTGCAGTTTTGTTTTACAATATGTTTTGGGAATTGTATCACAAGGCCCCTTGATCATAAAAAAATATTGAAAGGGAAAATCACTTCATGGCAACTTTCTTCTCAAATGAAGCCATTTGACTCATGGTCCAGTGAGTCTGCTAAATAGATGGGGCTTAAATTCAGATCTTTGAGATCTAATTCCAACTCTGTCCATTTGGCATGATCTCTCATGTATTCTGTTTTGTTTCTTTAAAATCATCTTTAGTACTACTGATTTAGGGGGAGTTCTTTTGTTATTTTATATTTTGAAGGATATATTAATACATATTTTAAAGAAACTGCCCCCCCTTCTTCCTTCACTACATCTCCTTCCCAGTGAGCTGCAACATTACATGCAATCTACCAGGAATCAAACATTTTATCATATGTGTGAATGAGTTATATGGAAATATAATTTAATTCCTTGTCATTTCAAAAAATAACTCTTCTCTACAAAGGGAGCTCAGCATTTTCCCAAGATGTATTTACTCAGCAATGCATATAGAAACCAACTCTTAATTTCTGGAAATACAGATATTGATTTTTTTGGCTCAGTGTCACAATGACCCTTTCTAGACAGCTGTAGCCTTAAGCATTCCATTATCATCCAATCTATTAGGTTTACCTGTTACCACCTCTGAGACACAGGATTTCTCATAGGTAGACTCACCTGCATTCCTCCAGCCAGCTCTCAATCTTATCAGATGAAATCCCTGTTTGAAAGATACAGAAAAAGAAGAAGCATCTTTTATTTGTGTGGCTTTCCATCCATCCTTTCATGAAATTTCTAACTATGGGAGACAGATGAGCACAATCACGTATAAGCTTGTCCACAAGATAATTTGGGGGGGGAGATGAAGGCATCTTTTTTCCAAACTGGTACTCTCCAGATCTTTTGAACTACACCTCCCATGGTCCAGCTTGGCAAGTATCAAGATGGTGTTAACTGGTGGGAACTGTAGTCCAAAGCACTGAAAGGGCACTCAAGTAAGGGAAGGTTGGGGTAAGGGATACTTATTGGTCGTGGCATCACTAGCTAGGGCCTAGATGGCTGCCAACAAGGGTATCTGCCCCACCCTTCCTGCTAACTTGAACCTGCCCCCTCTCCCCAACCTCCCAGCTGCCTGCTACCTAAATAGGGTTGCCAGCTGATGACAGACTCCCTTGCCTCTCGTCCATACCCAGCCACTGCATTACCCTGGCCGGACAAGTGAAGCAGTGGGAAAAGACAGAAGGGATGTGTTAGTTCACCCCTCCTGCTGCTCCATCGCCAAGCTTCCTCTCCAGGGAGGCAGCCTAGTAATGGAGAAGTCAGGAAGGGTGCACACTCATCCCTCTTCTCCTTTGTCACCAGGCTTCCTCTCAATGAATAAAGTCTGGCAACAGAGCAGCCAGGAAGGATATGCATTCACCTCTCTTGCACTGAAGGAGGAGTAGAGCTAAACCAGGGAGCTAATTGCACCATTTTAAAAAGTGACTTACAAGCACAATTTGGCCTTTATTTAGAAAGAGATGTGGATTCTGGAACCTCAGACAGAATGAGAGGGAGGGAAGTGATAAGCATTGTCAACACTGTGTGTGTGTGTGAGAGAGAGAGAGAGTGAGAGTGAGAGAGAGAGGGGGGGTCCTTTAACATGCTTTGGCAGCCATTTTTCAAAGTGGAAAGCTCCCGACATTGAAAATTGGCTGCCAAAGTGCATTAAGAAACTCGGGCTGCAGTCGGGCTGTACTCAGATGGCAGATTTGGAGAGAAAAGCCATGTAATAGAACCAGGGTGCAGCCCAAATTAGAATTCAATTTGGGAGCAGTAAGTCGCTTT
The DNA here is from genome assembly GCF_019175285.1 of Sceloporus undulatus. Classification (NCBI taxonomy): domain Eukaryota; kingdom Metazoa; phylum Chordata; class Lepidosauria; order Squamata; family Phrynosomatidae; genus Sceloporus; species Sceloporus undulatus. The sequence goes on along the minus strand of NC_056523.1, from coordinate 182,453,233 downwards.
TTAAAGTGGTGCGATAAGCTCCTAGGTGTCACCTCTTCTCTGGAGTGTCACACAGTGTGGTCTGCACCCCCACACACACACACACACATACACAGCCCAATACTGCCACTGCTTATCACTTCCCTCCCTCTTATTCTGTCTGAGGTTCCAGAATCTCTTTCTAAGTAAAGGCCAAATTGTGCTTGTTATTCGGAGCTGAAAGAAGTTCCCATAGACAAGAAGGAGAGTTTATGAACAGCAGGCATAGGGAAGTGATTTAGTGGTGGGAGGGAAAGAAGTTAAAGCTCCTTCTCCCACCCACTATGACTCCCCTGCACTTCCCTGTACAAGTGATCTGTGAAAGTCCAGGCACCATTGCAGGCTCACACTACGTGACAATTGGCCTGTTATCTTTGGCCCTGAAACAGGAAAAGTGACTTCCCACAAGACAGAAGAGAGCCTTTGGTCTACCACTCTCAGCCTCCGTGGACTGTCTACAAAAACCTCTCCTTCCACCCTCACACAGAACCAAGAGTAGTGGACAAATTTTAGTCAAATTAGTCAAATTTAGAAATTAAGAAATTAATTGAAGACTCCTACTTGGGACTGCTTTTTGCCTCTCCTCAAGAACGCGTCAAAACAACCCATGCCAGCTTGTCATACAACAAGGATTAAAGCCTAGGGGGAATGCCCCTGTGTTGGTCGCTGGCATGCAAAATGCTGTGTGTGTGTGTGAGAGAGAGAGAGAGAGAGAGAAGGCAACCTCCAGAGCTGAAAGAGTGAGTGGGAGAAAGGTGCCGCTACAACTGGGCTTGGAAGGGCAGGTCCTAGGCCTCCAGCCAAAGGGGCCACTTTCTGCTTCATCCTGGGATGAATAAACAGGTGGTGGTATGCATGCTTGGGAGGGGAAACTGTCTCAGTTTGGCAGGGACATTCCTATCTAATCCTCTGTTGTCCTTCTTTTTCAGTTACATTTAAAATATCCTGGTCTCTCTCTCTCTTCTTTCCACTTTCCCCATTTCCCCTCCAGCATACATCCATTGCTGCAGACTGAGCTCAAACTGCAACAATAGTTTGCAGTCAGTTAACTCAGCAAGAGAGAGAAAAGAGGAGGGAGTGTAATCTGGCCCTTCCCGGGGAGGCTCAGGCAAAAGCAAACTCCTGCAGCCTCTCTTGACTCTAATTACTAACTGTTGCCCACTTGATCCCACACTGACGTTGCATGGCCACAGTGTTCCAGTTTTCATCCATGAAATGTTGGAGATTATGAGATAAGGCGTAAGCCACCTCCCACCCACTCCCACCCCACATTTTCCAGGGAATAACAGAACAAGATGCTGAGCTCTTCCTCCATCCATGTTTTCATTCCCTTTTTCTAAAAAACAAAACCTTTATCTGTCTCTCAGTTTTTCTCCCTGGACTGGCCAAAGACATTTTGCTCCCATGGAGAGGAGGACAAAACAATACCCTTCCTGTTCTTTGTTGTGTGCTTTCCAAGTTGGTTCTGATTTATGGTGACCCTAAGACTACCCTAACATGGGAGGGTTTTTTTGGCAAGATTTGTTCAGAGGAGGTTTGCTGTTGTCCTCCTTTGAGTAGAGAAGAAGGAGGAGAGTGAGGAAGCTCACTGGATCATGGCCTCTAGTGGGGCCTATCCTGAGCCACCGCTTTTTCTACTTCCACTCTTCCAATTACTGCCCTGAGAATAAACATTTCTGTGTTATTCTGTGTCTGAGAGAGTAAATCAGTATGTGTCTGAGTGAAAGAAAGTATGAATCTGCTGAATCTGTACTGCAAAAATAATGCAGCCTGATGCCACATTAACTGCCATGGCTCAGTGCTATGGAATTCTGGTAGTTGTAGTTGTGTGAGATGTTTAGCCTTCTCTGTCAAAGCGCTCTAGAGCAACAACAAACTACAGGTCCCAGAATTCCATAGGATGATAGTTAAAATGGTGTTAAACTGTGTTGTTTGCAGTGCAGATTCAGCCTGGGCGTGTACATATCTGTGTGCATTGGTGCATGTAAATGTGGCTGTGTGTGAAACAGTATATGTAAAATTTACACATGAGTTAAGTATTGAATTTATTTCAATAAAGCTGTACTAATTTGAACAATCTTATTTCCTTACAAAATGTTAAAACAGGAATATACATGAATGTGTGAGCAAAAATATACACACAAACCAAACAAAATATTTTGATTCCCATAGGCAGTCGCAAGGGTAAAAAGTTAGAGAACCACTGCCCTAAACAACATCAACAAGAAATGTTATGTTGAAAAGTGAAGAAAGTTTCTCCCCTCACCCAGAAAAGGCTTCTGTTTTTTTGCTGTGCTTAGTTATGTAATGTGAACCAAGTATTATTTCACACATAGCACTATCTTCCTCCCATTCCTTTTCCTGCAGTTGTAGTAGACAAAGCAAAAGTGTAAAAGATTTAAAAAAGAAAGCCACGTGGGTGGTGGAAAGAACAAAATGACTCAAGAAGAGAAGGTATGCGTGACTAAATAGATGGGGTGAGTTCCTTGTTCAGTGGCAGAGCAGAACTTGGAAAAGTTACTTTGAGACTACAATTACTGTTCAGTGGCAGGTCAGAGCTTAGAACAGTGACTTTGGGGACTACAATTGGCTGGTGACTACTGGAAGTTGTAACCCACTAGATGTTGGTGAATTGCAAATACTGTATTGTCTGCCCCAGCTAGCATAGCCCATACTGAAGGATGATGAGAGTTGCAGTTCAACAACATCTGAAGGATTGCATGCTCCCACCTTCCCCAGCCCTGGACAAGGAATAAAAATGCCTCTGTTTAGGAATTTCACTCCAGAAGAAATAATGCGGGAACTGATGAGTACTAGACACAGTCAGCTTCTGAACTGAATTTTTAGAAAAGTCTCCTTCCTGCAAACTGAACTCTGATGAAGAAGCATCCATCTGAATTTATTACAGTGGGTATGCTTCCATTGTGTCCCCCACTGTGATAAGAACATTGTGTCTTTTTCCATATCCTTAAAGGCAGGTGATCACAGACTCTTCTGCACATGCAGGGCCAACTGTGTTCCATCCCTGGTGTAGGCCATGGTGATCACACAACTTGCATAAATCTTTCCCCTTCCAAAATATGTCAGGTGGGGTGGGCAAGGCTTAAAAGGCTATTTGCAATTCATAGGCTTTTACAGTAATGAAGGCATAACTAAAATTCATTGCAACTGTAACATAAGGATAACCTCAATCCTTTTGCAGTGCAACCATTATAGGCCCGGTATAGACTGGTGCTATGCACTGGCTTGGGGCTGAAATTAGGGCTCAGGAGAGTGAACATCCGCATGCTCCCGAGCCCTACCATGCTGTCCAGGCACCATCTTAGCACGCATACGCATCCAAACGGTCCGCGTGCCAATGATGCACCTCATGAGCTGCGTACAAACAGCACAGCACACGAGGGGCATCATCATGGTGTGCGAGTGCATCAATGCCACCTGTTCTGTCATGATTCTTTTTCTGCCGCGCAGAGGCCACGCCATGCGGTTGCCATGGCCTGCACCTCACCGCCCCTTTCTGCCCATCTGTCAAGCCCCTTAGCTAACTTTTATATTTTCAGAGTGTATAGCTTCACTACTTAGTGGTATTTTACACCACTTGTTATTGTTGTTATGTGCCTTCAAGTTGTTTCTGACTTATGGCAAACCTAACCCAAACCTACCAGTGCTGCAACCATTACACCGTGCTGGCTCATTAGCTAGCAACTTATAGCATTCCAATTTTTGTATGTAGCCATAAGTGTGAAAGTAGACAATAATTTTAGCATGTTTTCAGAAGAGATGTTTCCTCAAGTGATTAAAGATGTCTGTCTGTCACAGGAGGTGATTTTCCTCAATGGTATATTTTAAATTCATCATCCTCTATTTTGTGATTAGTTGACATACGGTAAACACAGGTTTAATTTGCATGTCTGATTGCTGAGCCATGCATGGGTAGGGAGAGACTTTTGTTACAGAGAATACATATTCTCCTAAACAACTCATTTGATCCCAGAAATACCCATCTGAATTATTTTAATAGTGAGAAAGTAGAAGGTTACTTGGAGTTATTTTGAGGACTACAATTGACTGGTAACTTATACATCTATAATTTAACTCGGTACTCTGGAGGGTAAATGTTCACTTTTTACAAGTATTTTTCTGAGTTCTGAGAGACAATATATTAAGAAAGACAGCAGGTAAGTAGAAATCCATGTTAGCATGCAGTTGTCCCACCTTGCAGGAAACCATGCTCCAAAAATGAGGCCTGTGGATCAAATGTGTCCTGTGGAGCATCAGGAATCTCCTCTTCAACAGCTGGCCATGTGTATCCCTGCTTGGCCCATGCCTTCCGCCTCTCCCAAGAAGACTGGCCCAGCCATGAAGTGACTTGGTCCATCACTCACGAGAACCTGCAGAGAAACAAAATACTAGGGAACTGAGATCCCTCGAGATGCTTGATTTGGAACTCAACAACTTTTCTCTTTCAGGTGGGTGATGACTCCATTAATTTCATAAAGTTTTCTTAGGCAAAGAATACTCAGAGTTGATTTTCCCATTCCTTCCTCTGAAATATACCCTATAGCACCTGGTATCCATTGAAGGTCTCCCATCCAAGTACTAACCAGAACTGAACCTGCTTACCTTCCAAGATCACTTTACTAGGCTTCTACTATCTGGATAACTATTGTTACCCAACTTGCTAGGGTCCGGGGAGTACCTCCACAAATGACTATGATTTTAGGGGAATTTGGTACTTAGCTCAAAGGACAAATTTAGGCCTGTTACAGACTGCCAAAATAAAGCTGCTTCGGGTCTCTTTGGAGGTATGCTGTTTAAATGATGCATGCATCCTAAGAATCCGGAAGCTGCACGAAAGCTGCACTCCAGTCCTTGGGAGCGGAGTGTGGCTTTGGCACGACCTCTGGACTCTTAGGACCCATGCATCATTTAAATGGCATACCTTCAAAGAGACCCGAAGCAGCTTTATTTTGGTAGTCTGTAACAGGCCATAGTTCAGTCAGGGTAACAACGATCTCAGGATACAGGCCAGCTATACCAGGTCTGCAGTCACACAGAACTCCAGAGGCGTTTTAAATAAGTTTTATACTTTATGAAGGGGGATAAGTGAAATGCACATGCTCACACATGCATTCATGCACATGCACAAGAGCTAGGAAACAAAGGTGGTAGCGGTGAACAGATGTAAGGCTTTGCTAATAGTGATATTTTACCTAGACAGCTCTTGTTTCCAATTGAAGAGGGTCCAGAATGGAGAGAGAACTCAATAGTTCCAACTGCAAGTGAGGGTGGCGAGTGTACTGAGGTGCTTAGCCAAGTAAATTGACAGTGTCTGTCTGCCACTGAACTAAAGCCAAAGACTTGCTAGTTGTATATATAACCCAGATTGTGTCTTGAGGGCAGAAACCAAGGGTTTGCAAAAGTTAAAATGGTTCTCAAGTAGGGAAAGAATGGTCCAAAACTGGACTGAATGTATGAGTGATTGGTGTGAATACCTCAGACAAAGGGGACTGACACTAGCCATAATCCCTTCACCCTCTCCAGGCACAAAAACACTGTGCTGGCAAATCTGATGATCTCATCAATGTGGGTGCCTTTCTAGACCCTGGCTAGCTCTACCCAGGTTTGCCATGTGCACACAGGTCAGGCGTCCACAGTGGGGTCAAATCCAGGTCATCCACCCCAATTGTATTGATGTAATATCAAATAGGGAGGGGTGAACAGGAGGTTAAACCAAGTTGTTGTTTTGTTTGTTATACTTCTTGTCCTGAATTAAAATTGGAGGCAGAATTTATTTGACACACACACACAAAAGATGAAGGCATGTTTGATGGTCTTTTTTTAAAGGAGGTGTATTGGAAAGGAGCCAGAAAATAATTGTTATATGAAGTTAATGCTGAGTGTGCTTCATTTCTACTAAATCATGAGAACCTACAGAGTTCACCCAAATTTGACCAGGTTTGGTACAGCTTGAGTAATTAGGGAGGACTACTTGTCTTCAGTTGGTATAAACATTTACACCTGGGGAGATGTCCAAGGGCAACTGATAAGTCGAAGGCTTTCATGGCCGGCATCCATAGTTTTTGGTGGGTATTTCAGGCTATGTGGTCATGTTCTAGAAGAGTTTCTTCCTGATGTTTCACCAGCATCTGTGGCTGGCATCTTCAGATGCTGGCGAAACATCAGGAAGAAACTCTTATAGAACATGGCCACATAGCCCCCAAAAACCACAAAAAACTATGCAGCTGATAAAAATTGGGAGTGTGACCCTCAAATACAAGTATGATGGATGACCTGTCATAAGGTCTAGACACAGGGTGCACTAATCAGGACAGAAGTGTAAAACCAGACTGTCCAACTGCTTTGCCTGTATCTTTGCCAAATATCCTTTTTCTGTGCAAGTTGGCAATAAACCTTTCCTACAGGTGTGGTAATTGTTCTTGATCCTAAAATAACCTCTTGCCTTTGCAAACCAGGAGGTTGCTGGTTAATAACCAGCTAATAGCAGTGGCTCCATCTGAACATGGAAGTTAAGCAGGAGTCAGCCCTGGTTAGTACTTGGTTGTACAAATACCAAGTGCTGTAAGGAATTCTTCAGAGGAAGAAATGGGCAAAACCCACATTTGAATAGTTCTTGTTTAAGAAAACCCTATAAACAAGCTTCATTTATATACCGCTTCATACTGCCTAAGCAGTGTCTAAGCGGTTTACAACTGTAAGCTAATTTGCCCCCAACAGTCTGGGTACTCATTTTAGTGACCTCGGAAGGATGCAAGCCTGAGTCGAGCTTGAGCCCTTTTGCTGGTCTTGAACTTGCAACCTTGTGGTTTTGAGTGAGTGGCTGCAGTACAAGCATTTAACCACTGCGCCACCATGGGGTCACTATAAGTCAATAGGTAATTTGAAGACAGATACAACCACAATGGGAAGATAGGAGATTGCTAGAGACTTCTTTCTGTGTTTTCAATGCAAGTATTCCTAATAGCTTTGCTGCTGCTGCTGCTGCTGCTGCTGCTGCTGCTGCTGCTGCTGCTGCTGTGTGCCTTCAAGCCAACTCTGATTTATGATGAGCCATTCACAGGGTTTCTTGACAGGATTTGTGCAGAGGAATTTTGCCATTGCCTTCCTCTGAGGCTAAGAGAGTATGAATTACTTTAGGTCACCCAATGGATTTCCATGACAGAGCAGGGTTTGAACTCGGACTGGGATTGGGGCTCCTAGAGTCCCAGACCCAGTCCACAATATTAAAACACCTACACCATACAGAAATTTGCTCCCATCTTAGGAGAAGGGAGAGAGCTTGGAAAGGCAATTTTTTCCAAGTTGTGTGATGGCAAGGAAGTATGTGAGAGAAATAGAAAGAGGGATTGAGAGAGGGATCAGTTTGGACTTTAGAAAAAGCCGAGAGAGGGGTGTATTTACTGAAGGCATCTTGGTAGGCCTTTAAGAAGGCACTCAAAATAGATCTCTTCCAGAAGTCTTATCCATCAGATTCTATATAAAAGCTGATCATAATATCCCATCCTCGACTGTGATCACTGACTACTGATAAATTGATTTTAAAGTACTAATAGGAATTGGTAAACTCAATATTAGTGTTTTATTGATTGTATTAATATTCTGTACTATTTGTATTACCTTGTATTATTTTATTGTTGTAATCCCTCCTTGATCTTTGGAGAGGCGGGAAAAATATATAAGCTCCTATTATTATTATTATTATTATTATTATTATTATTATTATTATTAGTGTAGACAATGGTGCCATCAGGGTAGCACTTTGGGACAGATGCCCAGCTTCCCTATCAGCAGAATGTGAGAGTCCCCAAACATAACAGAGTTGGCATTGTTGTTGGTGTGTGCATTCAAGTTGTTTCTCACTTATGGTGACCTTAAGGCAAACATGTCATGGGGTTTCCTTGACAAGATTTGTTCAGATTTGATTTGACATCTTCTTCCTCCAAGGCTGAGAAAGTGTGACTTGTCCAAGGTCACCCGGTGGGTTTGCAAGGCTAAGTGAGGATTTGAACCCTCTTCTCCAGAGCCATCGTTCAAAACCCAAACCCACTACTCCATGCTGGCTTGATACATTTCAAAATGAAGCAATACACATTAGAATCTAAGGAACAAAGGAACCCAGAGAAACTCCAGAAACAATCAACCTTAGCCAACATAGCCAATAAGAAGGATAGGCATTGTAGTCCCTCTGTCCAATTGAAGAAGGCTGAGTTAGGCTTTAGAGACTTTTATCAGTATCTAGGCATCTAGCCTCAATCTGGAGCCAGTGTGGCATAGTGGCTTGAGTGTTGCACTACAACTCTGGAGATCAGGGTTCAGTTCCCCACTTGAGCATAAAAAAACCACTAGGTAACCTTGGGCAAGTCACACTCTCACCCTCAGAGGAAGGCAATGGGAAACCTCCTCTGAACAAGTCTTGCCAATAAACCCCATAATAGGTTCGCCTTAGGCCACCAGAAGTCAGAAACTACCTCAAGGCACACAACATACACAGGATCACTGCTTAAATGAAGGTGCTTTTCCTGGTTTTCAGCCTTGGTTTGTTTCTGATTCAGGTGCCAGGTTCAGACATTGTATGTAAACTAATGAGATCTGTCAGGGAAAGAGGCAAGCATTGCTATTACAAGTACCACTTGAGGCTTTGAGAGCCTTGTTTCCTCTTTGTGGTTTGAGTCAACATCAGCAGGCAGATGATAAAGCATGCAAAGAGACCAAAGGGAAGGGTGAAATGTCATGTTCTCCTTAAAACTAAAGGAGATGTACCATTTGTCACACAATTTGGCTGAAACTGTGCTTGACTTTTTAAAAAACAAAATTAATTCATACTGCAGAGGAGAGGAAGATAGATGGTATGGGGTTTTTTGCCCCATCCAATCAAACCTTCCCCGTTATGCATAGTCCTGACATGCTGTTTGAATTGAGTGGGAAATAATCAGTTTTGGGCCTCTATAATAGACAGATTGGTAAGAAGAGTTTAGCAGCCTGAGCTTTCAAACCTTTGTTAAGAGCAAAGCTGGAGAAACTTACTTGTTTTGGACTATAACCACCAGAATCCCCATGCCAGCATGATCACATTTCTCTACAGCAGGTTAGGGATCATGTGATATCCCAGCTATGGCTGGACTGTAATGCCCAGCTTTCCTCACCAATTCCTAGGCTGCTAAGGCTGCTGGGGGTTGTAAGTGACATCTTGAAAGTTAACATGATTCCCCCTCCTCTGGTCTACAGTGATCTTCTTAACTGCTTCGTCCGTTAATGGCTTAACCCTATGTTCTCAATAGCTGCCTGCTGATAGCAGAAATTTAGCAGATAAAAATTCTTCCTGGCATGGTGACAAACTATGTGTAATGGAGACCAACTGCTTTAATGTGTGTCTATGTGTGGACAAGAGTGCTACTGCTTAAAAATACAGAGGCAATGAGTAAAAGAGAGGCAGTGTGGTGTATGGTTTGGGTATTGGACTATGACTGGGAGAATAGGGTTCAAATCTTCACTCAGACATGGAAACTGTTTGGGTGATCTTGGGCAAGTCACACTCTCTCAGCCTTTGATGAAGGCAACTCCCTCTGAACAAATTCTGCCAATAAAACTCCATGACAGGGTCACCTTGAGGGCATGCAACAAGAAGCAAAAGGGGCAATCTTATTTTGGTAGGTGTACAAATGGCTGGTTGTTAGCATACTTGACACAGAGCTTGGTTCAAGGCACCCTTTGCCAGCCTGGCATCCTCCAGAAGTGTTTAACTATAAATCCTATCACTCTTGTCAGTATGGCCATGCTGGCTGTGGTGATGGGAGCTGTAGCCCAATACATCTGGAGGTCACCAGAACAGAGAAGACTGATCTATAAGCATATGAACCCCACTGAAGCTTCTTTATAGGGATGAAAGACACTAAAAATATATCTAAAATTCTACAGCTGAGGAAAAGGAGGATATAAATAAAAATAAATTATAGTCAAAATCTTACCTCTGCATAATGTAAATCTACACTCATCTAAGCCCCTTTCACATTAGAGTTATTGCACTATGGTTCCACTTTAACTGCCTTAATTCCATTCTATGGAATACTGGGATTTGTAGTTTCATTAGATGTTTAGACTTTTCAACCAGAGAGCTCTAGTGCCTCACCAAACTACTAATCCCAGGATTCTGTCAGATGAGGCCAATTCAGTTTACCAATGCCATGCAAATAATTGCAAATGTGCTTCCAGTGAAATAAGGTGTACAGTAAAATAAGGTGTACCTGAAATAAGGTGTACATGACAAATTGTTATGCCCAATCCAAGGATGCACAACTTCATGTGTAACAGTTGCCCTTGTAAAATTCCACTTGTGTAACTGTGAACTGAATACAGACATTATGCCATGGCCAAAAAGGTGTACCCAGAAGCATAAGCTAATAGATGTATGTGTAAAACACCAGTCACCGTTTATTCAAATCAGCCCTAAGATACTGTCTTGCAGGACTTGGCCCAAATCTTACATTGCAAAAGAACCCAAGAGCTGCTAGAGCAGAGACTGGTGCTGTGTTGATTGACATTGGTTGAAATCAATGGAGTAGAATTACATGAGAAACTTCATTGCCTATGGAACAGACCCAGTGTAGTTCAGCTACACCAGCTGTTCCACTAGTCCAGTAACCCAGAATCACAAAGTTGGAAGGGGCTTCATGGGCCATTAATTCCAACCCTTGGCTTAGTGAAAGATCTCGAGCTAAAGCAAACCCAACAGTCTCTTTTTAAAGGCATCCAGAGACAGAGACCCTACCATTTCCCTGAGGCCGCATCTGCACTGCAGAATTAATTCAGTTTGACACCACTTTAACTTTCATGGCTCCAACCTATGGAATCCTGGGATTTGCAGTGTGTTGTGGCACCAGAACTCTCTGACAGAGAAAGCTAAATATCTCACAAAACTACAAATTCCAGAATCCCATAGCACTGAGCCATGGCAGTTAAAGCAGCATCAAACTGCATTATTTCTGCAGTGTACATGAACCTTAACACAGCTACTGCTTTGAAAACTTTCATCCAAAAGGACACCAAATTAAGGCTGCAATGTTTCCCCTTGTAATTTGTCACCATGCTGACAAGTGGTGGGAGTGTAACAGTACCATCTAGGTTTCTGTCACATTATTCATCCATCATTAAAGATATGAATGATTGTAAATAGTGGCTGTGACTCACCTGAAATCCCAAACAAATTGCAGGAAAAGACATTTTAATATACGAAGGCATTCCCCCATGAAAGCTAGAAAGCAAAGGGAAGCAGGGTTAGAGACACCCATATGCTTTCCTTCTTCAGCTCATTCCACTGAGTTTACCTTGGTTTGCACTTCTCAGTCCAGGAGTAGACAGAAAGTTGATCAGAATCCTATTGATAGATACCTGGATGATTTGTAGTGGTTGGACTCTGACTCTGGAGAGTTTAAATCCCAGCTTAGCCATGTAAACCTACTGGGTGACCTTGAGCAAGTCTCACTCTTGATGGCAATAGCAAACCCCCTCTGATGAAATTTGCCAAGAAAAACCCTAAGGTTCACCTTAGAGTCACCACAAGTCAGAGACAACTTGAAGGCACATAGCAACAACAACGACAACAAAGATTTTTCTGACTTCCAACTGTCAGGAAAAAAAATCCACCCACGTACTCATCTGAAACAAAACAAAATTTGCTGGAAAAAGAATAACAGGTGGCGAGGGAGTGGATTTGAGTTTGGAAGGATTTGTAACCTTGGTTCTGGTACTGAGCACAAATTCTTGTGGTTAAGCATGTGCTCAGAAGTACTTTGTTCCTTAATTCTCAGCATGATATATGCCAGTATTTTGTATCTGGTTTTGCTTGGTAGATCTTGGTTCTATTTTTAAAAAGCTCTCACACACCCCCATAAAGAGACCCCACCAACCTGCAGCCTGCTCATCCCTTCCCCAGTTCCACCCACTTCTGCCCCAGAGCTGCTGCCTTCTCACTGTCCTCTAGACATGAATCCACACCTCCTCCACACATCACTAACTGAGCTATCAAGTTAAGCAGACCCCTACACACACAAACACTAACAGTCAAAGGTGCCTAAGATATACAAGTCTTGACTTTTTGGGTATAGCTACTTACCTAATTCTTGGAATTTTTGCATACAGGGTCCTAGGAAGACCCACCTGCAGAGTTGACATCCCTGTATGAAGCAGACCCATCCATCCTGGCAACTCAACAGGACACTAGCCAGCAGCACCCTGGCCAAACCCTCCCCACCCCCTTCCTAGCCTCACCATATCTGCGTCAGCAGAGAATGGAGGAAGCTGGTCTGTTTTCAAGAGGAAACTTTCGTATTCAGTGGAACTTTTTTTCTTCTTTCCTTTTCTTGTCAAAGCTTCAAACAGTGGCCCACATCCGGTGCTCACCCACCCCAGTAAAGGAAAGCTTAATGAGGTGTTGAGTGATGGCAGTCAGGGAAAGGTCCCCATGTATTGGTTTCTCTGCCTGGCACTCTCTCCTTCTCCTTCTTCTTTTTAAATAGAAGCTTTTTTCTATACATTTTCTAGCTCTTGCTAAATGCTTTTTTCTTGAAAGGTGCATAGCTCTGAGCATGCAGAAAAAATCCAGGTTTATTCCCCAGAATTTCCAGACAGGGCTGAAAGAACCAGAAGTCCAAGGAAAGGGATAGGGAATAGATGGTCCACCAGGTGCAACCCCAACATTGCTCACCATTGAAGTAACTAGGGACCTTATCGCACTCAGAATTTTAAATGTTCTGGGGACTGGAAGGAGGACGCTCATGTGCGTGCGCGTTCAGCAGAAAATGGAGTTTACCGCACACAGAAGACATCCTCCAAGAGGCCCGTTCCATCCCTGGCGCGCACCCGTCGCATCCAGTCCTGACGGCCGTGATTTTTCCTGACAGATTACCTTCCATCAGCAAAAAATTGTGCCGGTCAGGACTGGATGCGAACGGGTGCGCACCGGGGGATGGAACGGCCTCTTGGAGGATGTTTCGTGTGCGGTAAACTCCGTTTTCTGCTGAACATGCGTGCACACGAGCGTCCTCCTCCATCCCCAGAACGTTTAAATTCTGAGCGTGATAAGGTCCCAAGTCAGTTAGGAGTTGTAGCCCAACAACATCTGAATAGCCACACATCTCAACTCCCACCTGTTGCTTCTAGTCTAGTGATAATGCTTATCTAGAAGGCCAAATAGAAGGTGTAGGCATGCTGGCAACTTCTTGATGTTTCGGAATACAATTCCCATAATCTCTGACCATCCATGTTGCTAGTTGGGTATTGTGGGTCTGATTGTTCACAGTATTTCAGAGATACTGGATTGCCCACTTCTAGTCTCATGCTTCTGTATTTCTATTCTTCCAAAATGAAGCAAGTGAAACTGTGTGTACAGCTATTGCTTTAAGGCAGGGGTGGTTGAAGGGTGTATCACCTTGCCCAGAGTATTAGTAATGACTGAAAAAGACTGATTTCCTTAGACTCAGAGATTTGAACTGATGTTTCCCTTGTCTCATGGCTTTCACAACTGGCCATGTGCAGGTCACATTCAGTCTCAATTCTCTACCTGTAAAATTGGAATAATAGAGATTCATCTCATATGTTAGTTGTACATGTGAATGAGACAGAAATGTATTTTGTGAATGAGCTGAACATTACCTTCTATGTCTATTACACTTTGCCCAAGTGCTGAACCCAGTGACACATCTTTGCAAACTCCCTGTAGGCTAGGTCAGTTTCCGTTAACAAAGGAAGGTGAGTGGGTCTGTGGTTGAGAGATAGTGGCCACTCAGGGAATTTGTTAGCTTGAGTGAAAGATAAACTAGGAAATTTACTGCTCTGGGCCACACAATTCATTCTCATGGCAGAGCTATCAACTAAATGTTAACTGGAAAGTACGTCTCAATGTGTTTGGTGGGGTTTCCTCCCAGTTTCATAGGATCTCAGCTTTAACCTTGGCATAAGGTTCATCATAGTGTGGCAAAAAGAAACTGCAAAGTGCAACCTATACCTGTGTGTCCATGCATTGGCCTATGTTGGTAACTATTGTTGTTAGACTAGATGAAGTTTGAACACAACCAGTGGAGTAGTGGAGGCATTGTACACAGGAATGGAGCACTGTGACCGACTAAGAAGATAGATGGAGATGAAAATATGTTGTTTCCCAGCAATAGTGTACCATTATATGAAATTGGTTGTTTGTTGTTGCATGTATTCAAGTCAACTCTGCCTTATTGAGACATTCACTTTTCTTGGCAAGATGTATTCAGAGAAGGGTTGTCATTGCCTTCCTGCTAGACTGAGAGAGTGTGATCTACCTAGGGTCACCTAGCAGATTTCCATGACTGAGCAGGGGTTCAAACCCTTGCCTCTCAGAGTCCTAGGTCTAATCTGCACTGCAGAAATAATGAAATTTAACATTGCTTTAACTGCCATGGCTCAGTACTATGGAATCCTGGGATTTGTAGTTTTTTTGAGTTATTTAGCCTTCTCTGTCAGAGCTTTGGTGCCACAACAAACTACAAGTCCCAGGATTCCACAGCACTGAGTCATGGAAGTTAAAGTAGTGTCAAACCACATTATTTCTGCAGTGCAGATTAGACCCTAGTCCAACATTTAGACCACTACACCATGCTTATTCCTGCAATGCAAGGTGCTTGAAGATGCTTTAATCTTGTATGTGTTGTTTAAGGCCTATTCACTGTACAAAAGACCTGTTCTGGATCCAAAACAATGGACTCACCTGAAAATAGGAACAGGACTAATGGTGATGAGCACCTGCACCTACAGTTCAAAATCTAGCACTACATCACTGGACACAAGAGGATTAATAGAGAACTGCCAAAGTTACAGGGCCATTCCACTTCACTGAGGGGAGAAGGACGGGATGAGACCAATGCCACAGGACATCATCTGATAATCTTCCTGCAATCACTCAATAAGTTTGGGAGTGTCCTGGTCATCCTGTTTTGTCGTCTGATAATCTCCAATGACATATTGTTGCTGGGACAGTCCATCCCCCACTCTCCAAGGATTTCAAAAAAGCTCAGAGGGAACAGGGAAACTTGAAGCATGTGGCAGGTGAAATGATAGTGTTAATCAATGAGTACTAGTGCTTCACTCCTTCAGGCCATGCCTATACAAAAACATTCCTCCTCCGTGACAAATCAGGAAACAATAATGGAAAAATGTTTCATCCAGGTCACTGTGACACACATATTATTGCTGTATCTCCATGGATGCCTGCTGATTTCTGCCTGTTCTGCCACTGTTAAAAGTCAAGCATGTCCCACTTGCACCATGTGCTGAGCCATGGAAGACAATATGTAGATAATGACAAAAGAAAAACACTCCAAACCCCAAGAGATATTCCTTTTATTACCAAGCCATTTCTTGGAATTTCTGGCTGAAAAAACAATTTATGGCTTGACTGAAAGAGGTGTTTCCATGCATTATAGGACCGAGGCCAACAAAACTATCAGCTGTGTCCATGGTTTTGAATAAGTGCAGAGGAATCCAAGGTTCTTTTTCCATAAACTTCAGCTTTGACACCTTCCCCCTCCTCCTCACCCTGACAAGAACCTGGCATGATCAAGAAGACGCAAGTTCCCTGATCTCCATGGAAAATAATATTTTCCTTAGGACAAAAACAGGAGGGGAGGAAGGAGTGTCACCAGATGTTTGAAGGCTAAAGTAGTGCTGCCACCTGAGCCAAAAAGAATTTCCTGTAACTCTCCAACCTTTGGAATGCTACTATTGTGGATTATAGCTCCCAGTCATTATAGCAACTAGCTCTATTGGCTGAGGTTTCGGAGAGTTAGAATCCAAAAAAGTCCTCTTTTCAAGCTCTGAGCCTGGAAAGCAAATGATGAAGCTTTACATCACACTGAAATAAACTTGGAGTTTTGCCACAGTTCTGAAATAAAGCTGTTTGTCACCACTTTAACTATTCTGTGGAATCCTGGGATTTGTAGTTTCGTGAGGCCCTAGAGCTCACTGACAGACCAGGCTGAATACCACACCAAACTATAAATCCCTGGATTCCATAAGGTAGAGTCATGGCAGATAAAGTGGTGTCAAATTGCTTTATTTCTACAGTGTGGCTACATACTTGGTTATTTGGGGCCATTCAAGAGGCAGCCATGGAGGCCAATTAAAACCAATGTCAACTGATTCTACTCATTTTTTAACACTTTTTGGGATAGTGATGGGATACAGATAGGTCTTGTTCACGCAGGGCTTAATAAGATTTTCAGGAAATTATATCAGAAGGAATCTGGGCCCAACATTAGTGATCCTATAGGAGATTGGGATAGTGTTTATGGCCACATTACTCTCTGTCAGCAGATGAGGAAGAGAATGGAAAGAGGGCTAATCTAAGCAGGCAGCTGCATGATGCTTTTGCTACTGCCAACAACAGAACTCCTGGCATTCTGTACCACCAAGGCCTGGACATATTCCCAAAATGAGAATGAAGGTAATGAAAATAAGCATCTTTCAATAAACATGACCAGGGCACAGAGTTGTAAACAAGGCCACCTCTGCCATAAGGTAGAGCAAGGCACTAGCTTCAGAAAATTGGTGCAGGTGGGACAGCTCCATTTTCCTGAGTCTGTCAGCCATTTCCCCTGAAGACAAAGCTACATGTTTCTCCTGCATCGCTTACATTAGAGTGCTGCCCTCAGAGAAGGTAGAGGATGCTGTGCTTTAAACAGTGCAAGCATAGTCTCCAACTGTCCCAGTTTGGCATGGCAGTCCCGATTAATCCTCTGTTGTCCTAATTTTTCAACTGCTTTTTAAATGCCGCAGTTTCTCTGTCTTCTTTCCACCTTTTGCCTTTGTCTTCAACTTATTTCAGTTGCTGCAAACTGAGTTCAAAGTGCAAAAGTAGTTTGCTCTGAATTTACAGAATGGGGGGAGGAGTGGAGAGGGCAAAATCTTTCCAGGAGGCTCAGACAAAAGCAAACTGCTGAAGCTTCTCCTAGCTTGTCTGTTCCCTTTCATTAACAACTTTTGCCATCTTTACCACACTTTGATGTGTTTGGCCACATGTGTCCCAGTTTTCATCTATGTAGGGTATGCAACAGGAAAGCCAGGTTGCTTCTCTATGTGGAACTGGGGGTGGAGTGGGGACTTATTCTTGCCTTCAGTCAAGCAAAATGAGTGGGTGGCTGCCCTACATGCAACACTAATGCAATAGCAATGGCATGTACATTTCTATACCACTTATCAGTGAACTCAGCACTCTTTAAGTGGTTTACAGTCTGTAAACTAATTGCCCCCCCAACAAGCTGGGTACTCATTTTACAAATGTATGAAAGGATGGAAGGCTGAGTCAACCTTGGAGTCTCCTGTGATCGAACTCACAACCTTGTGGCTGCAGTGCTTGCATTTAACCACTGCTCCACCAGGGCTCCATAATTTACCATAGCAGGCATACAAATAATGGAGCTCTTCAGATGTGAAATCTCCTCCCCACTCTATTAAGAACTTTCACTTCCTTGGCCAATTTTAAGGCCAAGTTGTTAATCTGTCGTGATGCTTATGTGTTCATTGTATACTTGCTGTATTATTTTAGAGATGTTTTAATTTTGTGCATTTATGTTTTAGATTGTATGCTTTGTGGCAGGTTTTTCATTATCTATTGTTGTTATTTTATTGTATTTTGATTCCTACTATGCAAAGTGCTGTGTAAATTTTACAGCACTCTATAAATAAATGTTGATAATAATAAATAAGAATGTGGTTGGACTACGACTTTCAGAATTCCTCATCATTGGCTATGAAAGCGAGAGATTACAGTTTAACAGCATCTGGAGGGCTATATGATTTCCATCACTGCCCTGCAGAATTTTTTGTTGTTGTGTGCCTTCAAGTCATTTCTGACTTATAATGACCTTATGGTGAACCTATCGCTAGGTTTTCTGAGGCTGACTGTATGTGACTTGCTCAAGATCACCCAGTGGGTTTCCACAGCCAAACAGGAATTTGAACCCTGCTCTCCAGAATCATAGTCCAATGTTCAAACCACTACACCACACTGAACCCCACCATGCAGAATAAGATAATCTTACTAGTCAGTTACAATGAGCAGAGACAGTTACTCGATACATAAATGAATGATGAGACGAGATTAGAACTGCATGGCCCCTGTGAGCTTACTGGCTCAGTAGCTATACCATTTCTCTGTCTGGGGCCCTTCCAAAGCTGTATCCTGTGATGAAGCTGTGCTACTGTGGTCTGTTGGTGAAGCTGAAAGAGTCAAAGCTTGATCCAAGGGGTGGGAGTGAGGGTGGGGGGAGTGCAGTGCTCCGATTTTCCAAATGGCATCTTAAAATGAATTTCCATCAATAATTGAAAAATCTCTCCATGAGAGATCATTGCAGGACCCAGTTACACTGTACTGCAAATGGAGGAAGTGGCAGGAGAATGCCATGTTCTATTTATTATGCATGTTTTCAGCAATGGGCTGGAACAATATTCTTTAAACCAGGGACGCTTTTCCTGAATCATGAGTCCAGATGGCACATTTTTGATGAACATAGTTGCAGGCTATCGAAGCAAACTGTGGATGTAAACAGAGGGTGCTAAGTCAGTACTGCAGATCACGAATTTGGACTTCTGAACATAATGTTCCTACAACTCTCCTCTTCTATAAACAATGGTGGCAGGTGGCTCCCTTATCAGGATGAATCTTCTCCAGGCTTTGGATCATATTAAAAGAGCTGTCCAAGGTGCTGAATGTATTTGGAGGGTATGATTTAGCACCACGGACAGCTTCTTTAATGTGTGAATTAAAACCTGGTGTAGAATCACTGCCTCCCCACCCCACCTGACATAGGAGCCACCAGCTGCCACTGCCTTAATGTGGCTTAGGCTTATCACATTCCACAGTGAAAGAGGTCACATGTATTATTTTACTTATTGCAAAATATGATCAGCCTAAGCCAGTCTGGTGAGTTTGTGAGAGTCCTCATTTTGCCGAATGGTCTCCTGGATGTCTGCCTCAGTTCTTTCAAACCAAGATCACATTGCAAAAGTGCACTGCATTCAGTTAATTCAACAGTGTGGAGAAGAGAGGAGGGAAGGGTCAAATCTTGCCCTTCCCGTGAAAGCCAACTACCACAGCAGTGGTAACACTCCTGGTTTCAGTTTTCGTCCTCATTAATATCTTTTGCCATTTTGACCATATTCAGGTGTTGCTTAGCAACCTGTGTGCTGGTTTTCATCTGTGAAATGCTGGAAGATATGCCATTATGTGTACCCAGGGCAGGATGCTGTGGCTGATCCCTGCTGCATATACCTATATGCATGGGCCATTGACTACCAGTAGGTCCCACAGTGGCTGGAAAGCAAAAAAAGTATTCACTTTCATTTTCCATAACTGCAAGCAATAGTTGACCATTGCCAAAAACTACTGGACTCTTCCTCTGCACTGCCCACAAACCTATATTTATTTATAATGCCACGACTGACTGGTTGACAGGCACTGAATGACAGGCATTTAATTCATTCCCCTCCAGAGGTCAAATTAACATGCCCAGATTTTGCACACTTTTATCCCTCTGTCTGGAAATGTTTGATCCCTGCGTTCCACAAGATCTAATCTACGCTTGAACAATTTATGATCCCTCTATAAGTGTGGTGAAGGATGTAAAGGAAGAGAAGGAAACTTTCAGGCAGGAAGTGAAGATTAAACAGGAAAGAGGAAGAAGTAGGGGATTTTAAATTGAGAGATAACGTATTGTTTGTTCAATAAAATAATACAAGCATTTGAAGCTACTAAGTATATGAACAGTTCTTCATGAAAAATACCATACTGCTGTAATGAACACACATGTGGCCATATATTGTAGCTTGTCTGGTGCTGTCACACAAAGGAGGCATTCCAGGGAGGTCAGCCAGTGCTACTGTAGGCCAGAACACCCAGAGGTTGAAAAAACATGCCTGAGATCTCAAAACATAGCTGCTATGTTATATTAAGCTTGATAGGTCCATACCCTCCAACTGTCCCATTTTGACAGGCACACTTCCCATTACTCCTTTGTTTTCCCACTTTTTCAGCTGCTTTTACCATATCCCAGTGTCTCTTTCTCTCTCCTCTTCCCACTTTCCTCCTTCCTTCTCCATTTACTTCAATGAGGTTAAAAGGAAAAAGTGGTTTACAGTCAATTAACTCAGCAAGAGGGCAAGGAAAGAAGGGGGTGGGATAGTGCACTTCCCAGAAGGTTTAGGCAAAAGCAAAGTGCTGATGCCTCTCCTATTTTTTGTGTTCTCTCGCATTAATGTTTGCCATCTTGGCCATATGTGTCCTGGTTTTCGTATGTGAACTATTAGAATGTATGGGATACATTGTGTCTTATCTGATGCCCAGCAGCCATAGGCTCTCAAAAGAAGGAGGCATTTCAAGGAGTGTAGTGAGTGTGTGTGTGTGTGTGTGTGTGTGTGTGTGTGTGTGTGTGCGTAGCTTCATGTTGCCTGTCAACATATGGCAACCCCATGAATTGTATAGGGTTTCTTTAGCAAGAAATATTCAAACACAGTTTTTCCTGTTCTTTCATCTGAAATATAGTCTACAGCACTTGGGATACAATAATGGTCTCCCATCCAAGAACTAACCAGGGCTGCCCTTCTTAGCTTCCAAGATCAGATGGGATCTGGTGCAATTGCAGGCCAAAACCCCCTGAGGCTGAAAAAAACCATGCCTCAGATAGGCCTAGTATACCAAGCTGATGTACTATATTTAGATTGATGGGTTGTCACTTGCAGAAGCCAGGCTAAAGCAAGCAGGGTTTTGTCCCATCTACTGAGCATGCTTCTGTGAAGAAATAAGCTGCCCCTCTGAGAAGACAACTCATTCACCATTTTGTACCACCATGGCTATGGGTCCTAAAGGAGGTGCAGGAGAAATGAGAGATGAAACAGGAGAAACCGTCATGCCTTTGTAAGCTTTCTCTACCCCCTTCCTTCCTGGCTTAGAGAGATGACATATATTGTTAGACCTCTTGCTATCAGGACATGTTCTGACCTAGTTTGTTAGTCAGCCAAAAACAAAAATGAAAAACAACAAGCCTTCCAAGAGGCAGGCATTAATGATGAGTGGCAATGTTAATCTGCAATTAATGCTCTTCTGTGTAGTGGTGAAATCTCTGTTTCCTAAAGGGGAGAAGCACAGAATCGAAAAGAGCCTGGTGCTTTTTCTTTTTGGACAACAACATCGCAAATCCTCCAGCCAGAATTACCAGTATACCAGTAAAAGGTATAGTCTGCAGGTATATCATTAAGTCAATCTGAAGCTAAGCTGGTCTGTGGCTGGGAAATGCTTGCATGAGAAAAGTGTGAGAGCCTTACAAATTGCAGCTGAACTCCTTGGAAAAACAGCTGAAGGTAAATAAAATTGATAGATGAAGTGACTTTCAAATTGTTCTGCTCTGTTTTCTTTTACACATCTTTGTTGGTGTGTGCTTTCCAGTCATTTCCCACTTATGGTGACCCAAAGGCAAACCTATTATGGGGCTTTCTTGGCAAGATTTGTTCAGAAGAGGTTTGCCATTGCTTTCCCCTGAGGCTGACAGAGTGTGACTTTTGCCCAAGGCCACCCAGTCCCCATTCCCACTCGCCCATTTGCCCTGGATAGAACTGGGCAGATCCAAGTCCCCCCATATCGAATCTGCTCAGAAACAAGTGCCCACTACCCTTTACTTCGATCGGGCCAATTTGCCCCTCTGAAGTTCACATTTGCAGTACCGCTTTAAAATGGAGCCTCATTTGTTGTCAATCAAATTCACTTCCGATTTCATCAAAGGTGACATATCCTACAATCATTAGCCAACCGAATGGGTGCTTTCCCCCCTCCTTTTAAAAAAAACTTGTGGCAGTGTGCACATATTCTGTCAACTTGTCAAATTTAAAAACCTCCAGGGGTGTGTGTGCGTTGTGTGTATTTGGGTCATTATAGATTATGGCAACCCTAAAATGACCCCATCCTGGCAGTACCATCACACTTTTGATGAGCTCTGTGATAATGGTTACCTCCAACCCAGTATGTTTGTGTTTCCTAGACTAGCACAACTGTGGTGTGGTATGACCCTGGTGCCATCAACTCCTAAATGTTAAAGTCATTCATTATTCCAGATCCATGAAATACATGACTACCTTGTATAACAGCCTCTTTCTCTCTATTTTTATTATCTGAGTACTTGCTTATCATCTCTCGGTTGTCCAGGGGCTGTCAAGGTAATGTACACTAAATACAAACAAGAAAAAAATCAAGTAAAAACATTCTACACAGCTTTTCAAAAACAGTTTTTAAAAACAGTCATACCTAAAACAATCAGAAAAGTCACCCTAGTTTGAAGGACGAAAGGCAGTATGAAACAAAACAGTCTTGGCTGCCTTTCAGGAGTGGAGTGGGAATGGAGCCAGCCTGACTTCCCTCCAGAGGAAGTTCTGCAGTTGCATTGCCACTACAGAGAATGCCGTGTCTCGTGTATTCAACAACCTAGCCTTTGGGATGGTGGGAGATGCAACCCGACCTCTGCTAAGGATCTCATACTCCGGGCAGGTTCATATGGGAGGAGGCAGATTTTCAGCCATCCTGCTCCTAAGCTGTTTAGGGCTTTGCAGGTCAAGACTGGCACCTTGAACTGAGCTCTGAAACAGATTGCAAGCCAGTGCACTTAATTTAAATAATCTTCTTAATGATCAATCTTCCAGTGTTCCAGAAAGAGGATGCATTATGCAAACTGAGGGGGGTGCCCCATACCCCTGGGATGTATATACATTTCTGTGCACAGAAGCAAAGTACCAGGGCATATAAAAGAGGTTTGCGTAAGTCCAACCATCCCTCTATGATTGAGGTGATGAATTCTTTGTGGTGCTGAAGATGGGGCAAATTAATCCATATATACCCACAAACTGGAAAAACTTGATAGGCTAGACAATATTGGAGAATGATTGGGGTCACTAGTGTGAAAACTGGAAAGAGCACCTGTATCTTTAATAGGAATTTCAGCAAATGTTGTTTGTTGACTGGCAAGGAATACCTACTGTAATGAAAGTCCTTCTTCCACACAACCATTATAGCCTTCTCCAGTTTTCAATCTGGCAACTCTAGGAGTAGGATCAATCCCTCTAAGTCCCATCCTCCTGTGATATCATCTGGCCCCATCCCCTGACCTAGACCATTTCCTGATTTTTTTATGCAGAGGCACATAGTTATGCAGGTTGGATGTCTCCCCTCTCCACTCTATGTGATGTTCAAGTTACCAAAGATCTGGGGCTTGAGAAATTTGCAACATATAGAGAGGAAAGATTAGCTGGAGATATTGGAGATGTACAAACAGACCTCCATTTACCACCTGCCATAATCTGGTTACTCAAATGCATATGCATACTCACACTGAAGAAGAGAGAAATGAAACTAGGCTCTCCTCAGTGTGCATAAACAAAAAAAAAGGCATTAAAAAGCACAGATATATACTGGGATGCAATCCGTTATCACTGTCCACATTG
Source organism: Sceloporus undulatus (assembly GCF_019175285.1). Lineage (NCBI taxonomy): Eukaryota > Metazoa > Chordata > Lepidosauria > Squamata > Phrynosomatidae > Sceloporus > Sceloporus undulatus. Next base: position 182,429,692 of record NC_056523.1, on the reverse strand, counting down.
TGTAACTTTACACATACTTAGCTATGTAGCAGAGGTGCTAAGGAACCTTCTTAATGAATGGTTAAGATGCATTTCAGGACACCAGCAAGAGCATCCCAATGCACATCGGCCTATATCAATGCACATTGGAACCCCCTAACCAGATGCACATTGGTCCCATTGTGCATCGGTCACAGCACAATGTTCACATAACAGCAGTCCCTTGTTGAATGCTAAGCTGCTCAGTTTTATTTCCCACAGATGTAAGTCCACTTTCAAAGACCTAAGTCCCAAACCAAATTCCAGCCCTAATTTTCACTTGGACCATGATCTTTCTGTGTACAAGTGATGAAGCAGTGACTTGAATCAGAGAAAACCTGGTTTCCCTCCTCCCCTCCTCATTACAAATCTGCACCACCAGTCATACAGAGAAGGATCATGGGCATAAAACTTCCACTTTAATTGTTAATGTATTTATTTGTTTGTTTTGATGACCTGCCTTTTTTAAAGAATTGTGATACAGGATGATTCACACAAGGTTAGAAACAAGTACAGATAAAAACAACATTGTGTTAAAATGCAGTTAAACATAATACTAAAAAGTTATGAAATGAAAAATAATTTTAATGCACATCATAAAGGATATACCAACCTGACATTAAAATTTATTTTCCAGTTCTCTTTACATCCCACCTTTCCATCAATCAGTTCCAGGTAGGATAAATGGCTCTGATCCTTTTCATGCTTATCACACACCCTTCAACTGTTCTGTTATATTTAAACATAATATTAGGTCTCATTGCAGGGACTGTCCAGACTGTCTGTTGTCCCACTCTTTCAGCAATTTCTAAAATGTCCCTATTTCTCTCTCCTCCCCCCATTTTCTCCCTTTGTCTTCAGCTTACTTCAGTTCCTGCAAACAGAGTTCAAAGTGAAAAAATAGTGTGTTGATGATGCTGTTGTTGTTAACTGCCCTTAAGCTGGCCATCTCATGACGATCCTGTCGATGAGACATCTCCAAGGCCCCTGTCCTCCACTGCTCTGCTTCGGTCCAATTCAGGCCCATGACATCCTTGATTAAGTCCAGCCATTTGGTGTGCAGTCTTTCTACTACCTTCTGCCTTTCCCAGCATTATTGTCTTTTCTAGTGAGTCATGCCTGCTCATGATGTGGCCAAAGTATGACAGCCTCAGTTTCATAATCTCAGTTTCCAGGAAGAGTTCAGGCTTTATCTGTTCAAGGATCATTTTTTTTTCCTTTGGCTGTCCACGGTATCCTCAGCACTCTTCTCCAGCTCCACATCTTGATTTTCTTCCTGTCAACTTTCTTCACTGTCCAGCTCTCACATCTGTACATGATGGTGGGGAATACAGTGACTTGGACAATTCTAAATTCAGTGCTCAATTGTATTTCTTCATACTTTATGATCTTGTCTAGTTCTTTCATGTCTTCCTTTCCCATTCCTAGTCTTCTTATTTCTTGACTGCCATCTCTGTTCTTATTAATGTTTGATGCAAGGTATAGAAAATCTTTAAGTGTTTCAATTTCCTCATTATGTAGTTTGAATTTATGTAGAATTCATGTAATTTACATTCCATCAACTCAGTAGAGTGAGAGGGGAGAAGGAAGCTGAATCTTCCCAGTAAGGTCAGGGAAAACCAAACTGCTGTAGCTTCTCTTAGCTTGTCTGTTTCATTATTGTTGTTTGTTTGCCATCTTGAACACACTGAGATGTTGCTTGGCAACATGTCCCACTTCTCATCTGTGAAAAATTGGAGATTATGTTATTGTCACAACAATTTTGTGAAATAGGTCAAACTGAAATGCCCACGGTCATCTAGTCAGTTTCCTGGCTCACATTTCTTCCACTGCAGCCAACAATTGCCCAAAGCCTGCTTAAATAAAACACTCCCTGCTTGCTGAGAGAAGGACAACCTGGAGGACATCATTCGAATCTCTCTTGGAAGGGAATTTTTCATTCTGGGGCATACACCAAGAAAAAATTGTCACTTTGGTTACCTTTAACTCTCTTTTCATTCTCTCCTTCTTCCTTCCCATTCCATCTGTAACCCAAGAAGGAAGATATTACTCTTGCTGGGTTTGAACAGGGAGCTTTCAGGTGGCTTATGAACCTTGTGGTTAGGCCATGAGTTTTCCACCCCTGTTTTAAAGAAGTTATGGTCCTTAATCATAATAGTATTTGTCTGTCCTAATGGGCTGTTGTGTTCTTACTGGGGTTGTGGCAATGGGTGCAATACTATGTGCATGGGATTAAGCCCCACAAAACTTGATAAGAGCCATTTAGGAAGCTGCCTCCTCCCAGGTCTATTCAAACCAGTTGTTGACTCTGGATGCATCTGCACTGCAGAACTAATCCAGTTTGACATCACTTTAACTGCCACAGCTCAATGCTATGTAATTCTAGGTATTGTAGTTTGTTGTAGCACCAGAGCTCTCTGATGGAGAAGGTTAAATGTTCCCAAAACACAGCAAGGCTCTCTGAGATGAAAGGATCATTCTACCTTGCTCTCTCATAATTTAAACTGGAGGTGGCCAGATTGAATCCAGGACTTTCTGTATGCAGAGCAGATGCTCTCTGCCAATGACCATTGGGCCCCTTCTAAGTCAACACTACACCACAGAGGTCTGAGTTAGGAGCCAGGAGGCACCTTGTTCAAATCTGTCACTTCTGCTATAAACTCAAGGCAAATAACTCTTTCTCAGATTCAGTCCTGCATTTGCCATACAGGAATAACTAGCATACATTATAAAACTGTTGCAACTTGTAAAGGTGTCAGATAATCCTGCATCATCCATTTAGCCATGTATCCATACTTAAGTAGGGTCTCCTTGTCTGACTCCCCCAAACCCACTTTATCAGCCAACAGATGCATTAATCTAAGGAAGTCTCTTCATTTGGCAACTGAGGCACAAAGAGGAGGCTGTTTCTAGCCACCTCCCAACAACAGGCAAAGAGTGACAAGAATTGCAACAAGGGTGCTTCTTCTCATTGCCATAAAGCCTCGCTCACTGGTAGGAGGCAGTGTACCCCAACAATCAAATGAACAGATGTCTTTGGATGAATACACCTGTTGGCTGAAAAGGTGGGTGGGGGTATTTATGATTGTGGCAGTAGTACCAGGATTGTGCCCAAGTAGCTTCATAAATACAGAGGAATTACTGACTTGTAACTCTAGGTTACAAATCTGTAACTGCAGTACTGAATGCCAGCCAATGTACATAAAGTGTTCCAAATACTCCAAGGTTTATTTGAATGCTACATGTGATTACGAAGAAATGTATTTTACATTTGAGCCAACAAGTCTTCTTATCTTTATAAGTCTATTTCTGTCGCAGTTTTATTTCAAAAAATTATGAGACATCATTTAAAAAAACAATAAGAAGAATGTTAGGGTTTTAAAATATATCAGATTCTACTCCCCTGTCTTTCAGCAAGACCAAAAATACCCCACTAGTTCCTGAAAGATATTTATCTTTAAAGACTATTGTTTTCCACTTCCCAAGATGGAGACATCATATCCTCCCTTGGAGAACTTCTTGCTTATTTCCAAAACAGTCTAAAGACTAGAGAAAGCATTGATAATTTTCTTAATGCATTCGTTCTCCTTTTTAGCTTCAGAGACTCCAGATCTGAATTAGAGTTATATTAATTCAGCCTTCTGTGAGCAAGTTCACAAGTGGGTGAAAGTGGCTCTCCAGAGGATGTTGGACTATAACTTCCAACATCGTGTGTTCTGCCCCATGCTTTCCTCCACTTACTAACTATGTTTTGGAAAGGACACACTCTGCCTTTCACAGAAAGGGAAGGGCAATAAGGAGATACTGTCATAGTTGGCTTGATAGAACATTAAGATAAGCGTTTAATCTGTACTAAACTATTTTAGCACACTCACTAAAGCATCATGTGGACACTCTGGAGGTGTTCCTACAGCCACCTTGGCCTCTGGAAGTCTAACTCATGTCAATGGTTCCCAGCAGTATTTTACCCTCTGAAGCTCATCCACCTACTGGAAATGGACATCCTTATCATTGTTACTCATGTATCTGAAAACCTCCAGGGTAGACTGCCTTAATATTTTGTAAATGGAACTGCCTTTGTAGATTGCTCAGAACCATCATCTAGTGCAGTGTTTCCCAACCTTTGGTCCTCTAGATGTTCCAGACTTCAAATAGTTCCTGACTGTTGACCAAGTTGGCTGGGGCATCTGGGATGTGAAGTCCAAAACAAATGAAGAACAAAAAGGTTAGGAACCACTGACCTAGTACAAAAGACAGCTTCAAGAATACAAAGGGCTTTATCTGGATTTTATCATAGTGTTGTTGTTGTTAGTAGTAGTAGTAGTAGTAATAGTAGTATTTTCAGGTTTTAAGGACTTTTCATGGTGGCACCTGTGTTCTGTTATTTTTATCTCGGGGAAGCTTATGGTGTCTATTTTGTTGATTTTCAGTTGCAAGCAAACACTTTGTTCCCCAAAATAACTGACTGATTGGTTGGTTGATGAAGATGAGATCCAAAGCAAGATATAACTGATGCATCATAATTAAAAAATAATCTTTGCCTCTCGTGGGCCTCTTTGACCCAGGGATGCATTAGCAAGTGGGATAGATCTATGGGCATAAAAGCTGACTCCCAATGTTATTGAGTGGCTCTGGTTTTTGTAGGGCACAGGCTAAGATGATATTTCCTCCAAGGAGAAACTAATCAAGAATAGGATGGGTTCTGGAACCCACCCATCCCCACTTTCTTCTTTGATATTCAACACAGAATGAGATTATAGCCTGGCATTCAGAAGATTTTCTTCTTTGTTGCCAATGCTGGCTTACAATTTCTGTTTGCCTCAAGAAGTTACCATATCTGATATCCTCATTCCCCCAAGCCCACCATGGCCTAATTTTATCTCAAATCATCTCTTCCGTGAAGCGCAAATCACATTAGCCACACCAGATTGCACTACATGAAAGTCATGCTCATTTTGCATCCGGCACTCTTGCACAAGCCCAATGCATCCTCCTGGGGGCAGTCAGCATGCAGACCCCAAGCACTCCTTAAAGGCTGGCTGCTGTCAGGAAGCCATGGAGGTCTGACCTCCTAGGGGACAGCAAGAACACAAAGGCCATGATGTCTCTAAGGTATATTGTATAGATATTATTATATACACGTGCAGCCATCTGAAAATGCAGCTTCATAGTTTATTCCTTTCCCTCCTCCCATGTCCCACTGTAATAATAGCATATCCTTCCCTACTCCTACTCCACCTCTAGAAAGGGACAAGGAATCAGGGAGCTTGCATTGTATGTTGGGGAAATCATATATTCATAGACTATCACAGAATCATAGGGTGCATCTAGATGGTAGAAATAATGCTGTTTGACACCACTTTAACAGCCATGGTGCCATCCTAGAGAATCCTGGGATTTGTGGTTTTGTGAGGCACCAACATTCGTTGGCAGAGAAGGCTAAAGACTTTGTAAAATGACAAATCCCAGGATTCCATAGGCTGGAGCTACTGCACTTAAAGAGGGATCACATTCTATTATTTCTACAATATAGATGTACCCATATATCTGAAAGGGGTCTCAAGGGCCACCTAGTCCAAACCTCTTCTCATGCAGGAAGATACAATGAAAGCATGCCTGAAAGATACTCATCCAACCTCTGTTTAAAGATCTCCAATGAAGGACGGTCCTCCACCTTCGGAGGTAGTCCATTCCACTGCCAAACAACTCTTACAAGAAAGAAGTTCTTCCTAATGTTTAGATGGAATCTCTTTTCTTGTCATTTGAATCTAACACACATCTCCCATCACTTCAGGTCAGGTGGAAATCATGGATCTCCACTCACCACTGGACCGCAACACCCAGTAACCCTAACCATCACAGCCAATGGAATACTAGGAGTTGTAGTCCAACAAGATCTGCAGGACCACATGACTCTCACTCCACTTCCAGTAAATTAAAATTCAGTGTAGTTGGTTGGCAAGAAGAAAACCAAGAAGAAAAGGAAATTGACAGCAAAGGGAAGGAAAAAAGAGATGAAAAGACAAATGCTATGTATGCCAGGACATGCCGTCACATCTACTTATGCTCCATTTGAGATGAGTCAGAGCCTTCAGAGAAGAGGCAGCATTTTCACTGGAGTTTGAGGGATTAGCAGAGCCGGCCCTACCATTAGGGAAAGTGAGATGGCTGCCTCAGGAGGCAGAGTATCATGGTCATGAAAGTGTAACAAATGATTAGTCATTTTATTTACTTTCATTTTGTTATATTTTTGTATCCCAATGATGGGAGAGCAGTGCTTGTGGGACTTTCTGCCTCATGTACCAAAATAATTGGCTGTGCTTGAGCACTGTGCACTTTTGACATTTGAGTGGTGGGTTGGGGGTTGCCATTGCTGCCCTGTCTCAAGCAACCCAATGCCTTGGGCCGGTCTTGGGGATGAAAGAGTATCATGCACGGTTCTAGAAAACAGATCCAGGAAGAAAGTAATAATGGAGAATGAGCAGGGTCTTTTAAGGGACAAAAAGGAAGTGTGGCTGGAGCTGAGTGCATCTGCACTGACTTCAGCATATGGCAAAGAACTGAGCACATGCCTGGTTTAGCGTTCAACCTGTATAGAGTTTTTAAAATATGTTTTAAATTTTTTAATGTGAAATCTTTTTAACCTTATAAGTTCTTTTCTTAAACTTGATAAGTATACTGTGTAACGCTCTTGTATTGTTTCAATTTGTTGTTAGATGCCTTGAGTCCCTATGTCAAGAGAAAAGTGGGATATAAATAAATAAATAATCTCAGCACTGCTGTCATCATTTCGCATCTGGCTATGGGGGTTGTAGCCAGGTCCTCTCCAAACCTACCTACTCACTGTGAAGTACAAAATTTCCTTGTGGGGTGGTGTCAGCAGATTTTCAGTAAGTTGTAGTGGGGGAGGCATTGGGGACTGTGGAGGGAGGAAACAAATACTCACAGTGCCTGAAAACAACATCCGCATGTATAAAAGAAACTTACATGTGTGGATGTCCCTAAAAGAATTCTGGCTCTTGTTTAGTAGATTTGAGTGACCACATAAGCCAAATGGCAAATGGATACACTCAGCTCAAATCCCCAAGAACAGGTTCATACCATCTTGAACATACATAGGTAGAGTTTTTAATGGAGCTGTGCTATGTTTTAATTGTGTTTTACATTGTCTTAACTTTGTGTTTTAAACTAAGCTTTTATTTGATTTTTTTGAAACTTTTGTACAAACAATTTTAAGCCTGTACTCATTTTTTCCATTGCATGTAAGCTGCCTTGGATCCTGTACAAGAAGAAAGGTAGGGGAGTAAATAGATAAATAGGGCCAGCCATGCTTATGGCCAAAGTCCTACAGCAGGATTGTGTACTGTAAATTACAAGATTACATATTGATTGTGTTATGTGCTCCTTTTTGTTGACTGGCAATGCTGTCCAACTGACAGCACAACTGATGGCACAAAAAAAAAGGTGTAGCCCAAGGAGTAATGCCTTCAGTTCCATCAGATACACATTGGTTGAGAATGTGCAACACATGTGCAGCCCTGCTTCTGTGATTTTGAAGGCAATATGGATATTGCACTTCAGACAAAAATATCCAACTGTTTTCATAGGTGAACTTGTTGTTGCTGTTGTTATGTTCCTTCAAGTCTACTCTAATTTACAGTAACTGCCCCCCCCCAAATTTTCTACGCAAATGACAGTTTTCCCTTGCCTTCCTCTGAGGCTGAGAGACTGTGACTTTCTCAATGTCACCCAGTAGGTTTCCATAGCTAAGCAGGTATTCAAACTCTTGTCTCCTAAAATCCTGGTCCGTCACTCAAAGCACTGTAACACACTGGCACTGTAGGGAAACTTAGCCACCTTCAATCCCATTTTGGGAGAAAGGTGGCATATAAATCCAATAAATAAATGTATTTAACCAATACCAGCTGTCTTGCTTGTATGTAGGAATAGACACCATTGCGGGGGATGTATATGAGCTGAAATCATATGATATGTCAAAATTATCCAAACTGGCTTATACATACATGCAAGGCATCTCTCAATGCTACAGCAAAGAAAATATATTGATACATGTCTGGAATTACTTCAGTGAGCTCCACCTTCAGATAAGTTTTTGTTAAAGCAAAACAACAGCCTCTTCACAAGCCCTGTTTCACCCACCAGATGGCCTTCTGGTCCCTTCTCATTCTTTGAGTTGAATACATGAAAAAACATCAACTCGTAATGGGATGCTGACCCAGTTATTTCATACATTATGTTTTTCAGAAATACACTGAAGATTTCTCAAAGTAGACACTTGTAATGGTAAAATACAGTTTAAAATATGAATGAGACATTCCCAGGACTGGAAGATGCATGTATTTCACAGATACTCTCATCAGGGGCCTAGGATTTCATATGGCTCCCTGTCAGGCATATGCCTTGTGTCAAACCAAGGTTGGCTGCTTGATAATGTTGGAAATGCCTCATAATTTAAAGTGAACCAGAGAATTTTGGAGCTTTTTTGGAACAACAAGTCAAGAATTCAGCATGGCCAGTGAAAGTTAGGAACTGTGGTTCAAAAAGAAAAAGAAAAAAGAAAAAAGAAAACATTTCCAAACTCTGGGATTATGGTTTAGGTAGACAGTAGGACAGCCCTGGCTCAGCTTGTGTATAAGTTGTTTTTTGATTTCTATAATTTCCTGCGATTACTTTTTGTACCTCTAAATTTGTTATTCAGCCTGACCTTTTTCGCGGAATTGTTTACTTGTTTCTTGAACCACATCAGGATCCACTTACCGAAGCTAGCGTGTATCTGGAGTGGGTAGGCGATGCCGCCAAAAGGCAAAACAAACCTTTAAAGTGACATTGATCTTGGTTGTGACTCAGATACAAATGTACAGAGAGTCTGAACTCCACGCATCTGTGTTGGGGAAAAGTTCCTTACCGTGGACCTGTCTAGTCATGAAAAAAAAGGTTCATGGTCTGAACTGAAACCATAATACAGTACATATCAATATGCTGCTCTCCAACCCTGATAAAACACCCATCATCAGGAGGTCTCCCCATCTGGCTGAAGCTCAATCTGTGAGCAGGAGGAGACTAAGAACTTTATCATACCAGACTCACAAGGTGCTCCAATCGCATTAGTGTAGAAAATGCCAACGTACTGGATTGGATACACTCATTATCCCACAGCTCTTCAAAACTGACATGGTGCTGCTTCTGTCCTAGCCTCTGTCTTCTGCATACTAGCCTCCATAGCTCTGTTTCCCTGCCCTATGCTCTTCCCAGCATGCCCTTTGGTCTGTATTTTTATTTTTAGCATGATTGTATGACCATTTCAATCCATTAAGTTAAAAACACAAAAGGAGGAAAAAAGAAAAAGTCTGCTTAGGAATAGTGAAGGGGAGGGGAAGAGGAGCAGAAACATGTCCAATCATACCACATTAATTAATTGTATGTGAATCAATAGAAATTAATTACAGGTGAATCAATAGTGGAAAACCTGCAAGACTGGGAATGAATGAATGAATGAATGAATCTTTATTTGTATACCGCTATTCCCATGATCACAGTGGTTTACAACAGTAATAAAAACATACTGAAACGACAAAATCCAATAGAAAGAAATCCCCCCCACATTAAACAATACAGTACAGCAATAAAAATATCCATCATTCAATCACAGTTAAAAACAGTTAAAAACCAAAGCACCAATTACATCCAATACAATACAGCAACACAAGGGGAAAAGAATGGAATTAGGGAACATGGGGGAAAGCTTGACGAAAGAAGCATTGGCAGGTTTTGCTCATCAATGAGAAAGAGTGCTCTAGCAATGTAGATAAGGTACAGCCACAGGTGCTATCCAGGCTGCTATCCTGCTCCAATTCTACTTTTGAATCCTTGTGTGATAAAGTTGTAAGAGCTGATGAATTTGATGTCTCTCTTGGGACCTTGAAGCAAGCATCTCTGACCACCAGAGGCTAAATTGCCAGGAATCAAGCATATTGACTCCCCAAGGCCCAATTGGTGAACCCTTGCCAAACCTATCAGGTACCATCAAGTATTTCTATATTAGAAATATAGAACTGAAAGGTTCCAAGTTGGAACACTTCACTTTTAAGTGCCTGACAACTTGCTGTTGAGCTGTTAGGATACATGGGAATCCTGTAAAGCATTACCAATGGTTAGAGATAAGGGGAGTTCTGGTCTGGATGGATCTCAGACTGGACAAGGTATAAGTATAAGATATAAGCTCATATTCCACTCTTGGTCCTCATGAAGCAACAGGATTCCTATTATGTAGCTTTCCATGGTCCTTAAAAGAACTGTAGGGAAAACAGCCCTTGTAAAGAGGAAAAGGTAGAGCATCACTTTGTCCATACACCCAAGCTTATTTTTGCTGTCAGTGTAAGAAGTCCTAGATTTAATTTCCAGCCAAGTTTCTGGGAGACACAAAGGTACACTTTTTGAGGAAGGGGTCAGAGCTGTAGAGCATTTTTTTTGCTTGCAAATGTTTCCAGATTTAATTCCTAACATCTCCAGACATAAGGAAATAAGGGCCAGAATTAGGAAGAAGGACTTCTGTTTCAGAGCTTGAAGGTCTTTGACAAACTGATGCAGACAGTACAGGTGTGCTTCAGTTTAGATACAGTATAAGGCATCTTCTTGTGTATATAAATTGGGATGAGAAACATGTGGGTAATCCAGATGTTGTTAAACTGAAAGTCCCAGCAGCCCTAGCCAGCATTGCCAATGTTGCAGGATGCTGGGAGTTGTCATCCAACAACATACAATGAGCTGCCCCATACTCCTTCCAATATAGAAGCTTTTATATGGTATGAACTGCCTGCTTCTTACTAATGTCATCACCAGAACTTGGAAATGTTGGCTGAGATTATGCACAGTGAGATGTATCTACCATGATGGAGATCCACCATCATAGTTACATCTGATAAAGTCATCCCTGAAAAAAACTACTATTTCAGCCTGACAGCACTTCAGTCAAAGGTTTTCCCAGATGCTGAAAATAGAGGTGCAGGGAAATGACATCTGAGCACTCTCATGGTCACAGGCCATGTTGAGAACAGGCAGCTGGACATACTCCTTGTTCTCTTTTCTGCCTTTTTGACCTGCCTTTTAATAAGCTGCTTTGAGTCTCATTATGGGAGAAAAATGGGATATAAATAAAGAAATAAATGGATGGATGGATGGATGGATGGATCCTGTCACAAGTGCTTATCCCAAGGCACCTCCTGACCAGGAATGCACTGGAGACATCATTTCAAGCTCTCTTATCCTCAGCATCTTGGGAACTCTTCAACTGAGGGAAACAGTACATTTTGGGATTTATGTTCAGTCATTAACAACTGTAAATGTGACTCCCCATCAATTACAAGGCCATAAATCCAGTTTAAATCTCATAACTACTGAACAGGATGGCAGTCATTATTTTTAATCATAAATGCCAAAATCTCCCTACCAGCAAGGCCAGTAGCCATACCAGTGGGGAGCACTGTTGTTGGAATTGTAGACCAAAATACATTTTTCAATCTCTGCTCATCTCCAAACATGTATGAGAGAGGTGAATGCTGAGCAATGTAGACACCGAGGACATGATGTATATCGAACCCTGTAAAAGTCTGAATACAAATATCTCCTGCACAGCTAAAGCTGGCTTTTTAAATTCATCTCATTCCTAACAGAAACAAATTATTGATTGATCTGGGACACAGTCAGAAAGCAACAAGAGCCATTAGGCTCCTGCAAGGATTCAAAAGCAGAAATACAACTTCCCTTGGATCTGGGGAGCAAATAACAACAGACTCTTTGTGGAGACTGCTGTGATATTAAGTTGAAGGCTACATGCCTGAGACCGTGAGTGTCTGCGTAAGAACCACATCTCTCAGCCAAAAAGCTGGGATGAAAAGAGCCCTGCATGGGCAGATAATAGCTAGTGTTGGAAATAGCTGGAAATCATAAGTTGGAGCGGTGCATCTGAACATCCCGGCTGACTTGCCTTTAGCATTGCCTGCTGTTCCAATGGTCAGTCACCTTCTGGTTGAAGGAATAAATGGGAAATGAACTGAATGAAATGCTTGGAAATGAACTAATGACCTGGAAGGAGCAAGGTGTATATTTTCAAGTAACACCAGCTCAGGAAGAAGATAGCTGTATCTTTTACATTTGGAAGCAGAGGGAGAGAAAAATGAAATCGGATACTTTAAACAGAAGATAGGTGAGGAAGACCCACCAAAGCATTTTAAAATTCTGTTGTATGTTTTTAAAAAGCCATTTACTAAATCAGAAATTGGCACCAAAGAGTAGATATCAGTTTAGCTGCAACATAAAAAAATGAGATCTATTTGCTAATATTCCAGTTGAATTTTAAGCATAAGAAATGTTACTAAGGTTTGCTGTTTACATTAGGAGTGGGAAAAGGCCACAAGAATTGATTCAGTCCTTCCTTCTGTGATTTGGTAAACTGCCCAGTTCATCTTCAGTGGTTTGGATGCCACCCAGATCAAGGTGAGGCAGAATCATAATCTGGGTCCACTAGTCGAGGTCTTTGTGTTTCCCATTGAGTTTCAATGAACATCAACAAATAACTATATTTTTTCTTGCTTTCTTAACTCGCCAGTCTCTCAAAGGCCTCTAACCCACCCACCGCATTTAAAACTTCAGCATAATTTCCAGGGGACTTTTCTCCAAAACATGTAGAAATCCCTCCAAACACATAAAAAACATGAAAATATGCCCCACCCACCAGTAATGTCATGAGGGTTGATAAGACTCAATGCAGGTGCCCGAAAAGGGCTGCTGGGAGGACTGTCCCCTCCCTCCCTCCCTCCCTCTGTCTTCACCTGCTGCCCCATTTTCCAACCCACTGGCTGAGTAGACCCAAAAAGGGCTGCTGGGCAATGGAAGCCTACCTGCCCTCCATCCCCTCGCCTGCCCGCCCACCTGCCCACTTGCTGAGCCCTGGAAAGGGCTGCCAGGAAGCAACTGGCTAGCCAGGCAAATGAAGTGGTGGAAAGGTATGGAAGGAACATGTGCCACTTCCACCCTCTTCTCTACATTGGCTCTCTTGGCAGAGAGAACCAGGGTGGGGGAGAAGCCAGAAGAGGCATGGACGTTTTCACCACTGATTTGGCTCTCTCTGCAAAAAAGAAGGGGTATGTGCCGGCAGCAGTTCTACAAACCACCATCCCACATCAGGAGGGGAGCCCGACCAGTTGTCAGCCCCCCCCCCTCTAAGGTGTCATCTGGTTTACTCCACACTCCCCACACCCCCATAATGACGTCCTTGCCACCAGTAGCATCATTGGGGGGTGAGGGGGGTGCAGACTGCACTGGGTGATATCACAGAAGATGGGGTGATGCTCAGCTAGTCCCCCCCCCCCAAGAGGTGTCCCAGCAGCTGCAGATCTGGCTTATGGGGCTCCCTGGCCTGTGGACCTGGTCTATGGGGTTCCCTGCGGCCACGGGTGTGGTCTATGGGATTCCCTGCAACCGCAGGCATAATATATGGGGGTCCTTGGAGCAACAGGCGTGGATTACGGGGCTCCCAGCAGCCTGCTCCCTGGGGGGAGGTGCAGGGCATTTTCTGCTCCCTTGGAGTGCACAGGTCCAAAAACCTTCTCCCTGGGCCCGGTGGCTGCTCCCTGGGGGCTCACACTGCATGGCATCTCTGGCCATGCGTGCGAGCTCCTGTGTGTACTGGAAGTTGTGCACCAGAGGTCCTGCCCCCATAATCCCCCCCCCCCCAGTTACTGAATGCAGCAGGTGGCACCGATCTTAGGGACGCCACAACTTGCCCACTCCAACTGAAGCATCCCGAAATTCTTTATTTCCCCCAAATATCTCCATTTTCTTCTGCAATCCCTCTCAAAATGGCAACAGGGAGTGGTGACATCACTTTCTGCCACCATTTTGAGAGCAATTGTAGAAGAAAATGTATGTGGGTTTGTTGTGTCAGAGGGTAGTCTGTATGGAAAGAGGATCAGGAAAATTGCCTTCACACAATTGCCCATCTCTGTTTTACACAGTTTGAGGGTTTCCACAAAAGTCAACAAAAATGTTTGATGTTACTCCCGTTTGGCCTCAACACCATCACTATTGTTGAGGGTACAGGAGAGTAGCAATTTGACAACATCTGGGGAGCCATTAGTGCCCTAGCCTTTTGCTGTAAAAGTTATGACGCTGTCAGGAAAAAGTGTATATGGTTTATACTTCAAGATTGCTGCATACCAGGGACACCAAGGAGAAAAATGACTGCAAATTTTATTTAGATTTATTATGAGCGGGGATTGGGTTATCTACAGCGTGGGCTTCTGTGATCTTCCCCATGAAAAGAGACATAGAAATGGAGATGAAGGCTTATTGGAAAAGAATAGGCCGTGACTCAGCAGCAGTCAGGCTTGGTTTATTTAAGCTGACAGTGGAGGAGCCTAGGAACATTACAAGGCTGCAAAAAGAAGTTTTCCAGAAAGTTTAGTTCCTGCAATCAGGTCTGGGCCATTAGAAGAGTTTGGTTTCCCATCATGCCTTGGGAATAAAGAAGCCCTGTTCTCATGTCCTGAATAAGGTTAAACAATTGAGACACAAAGCAGCTAAGTATAGAGAGGTAGTCTCAGAAAAATAACTTTTCTGATCTCTGGTTTTTGTTACTTTACACCCAACTTTAGAAGAGAAGAGTGACTGCTGTCTGGGGAGGCTCTTCCCATGATTTTGAACTACAAATAAATAAGGATTCCCAAATCACAAAGAGAGCCTCCATGGACAAACGAAGCTCTAAGCGCATCTACACTGTAGAAATAATGCAGTTTGACACCACTTTAACTGCCATGGCTCCATCCTACAGAATCCTGGGATTTGTAGTTTTGTGAGGCACCAACACTCTTTAGCAAAGAGGCTAAAGACATTAAAGAACTGCAACTCCCAGGATGGAGTTAAAGCCTTTAAAGTGGTGTCAAACTACATTGTTTCTATAGTGCAGTTGCATCCTCTGTCTTTTGGGAAGTTGCCTTTCATGTGCAGAATGCAATGAAGATGAAGGAGGGAATGAATCTAACATACCAATATCTCCCCCGCTCGTGTGTTTACTCTAAAATTATTTAAATGCCTGAACAGGATTGTGGGTGTGTATAAGAAGGAGGCAGGGAGGGGGAAAATACATATTAGGGATGCAGTTTGTCACTAATTTTCTTCTCAAAGGAAGCAACAAGTAATTTTAGCAATTTTCTTCCTGCTGGGAGAAAGACTTTGAAAAGAGTTTTTGAAGCCTATTTGCAGTTCAGACTCCTTTGATGCAACGCACATGGTTGATTTGCACAGAAAACAGCACTTTCTTTGCAGGGACATTGAGATACTGAATGATCTGATCTGCTCTGATATGATTTATAGCCCACCTTTCTCCCAAAATAGAACTGCAAAAAAAAGCTTACACTATAGGTCAAAATAAAATGGCTAAACCAGTATGAGATGGAGATGCTTAGAAAGCATGAAATGATTAGTTCTACTATTATGACAGAAAATGTTTTCCTCCTACCCACTTTCTATCCACACTTCAAAGTGCTGGTTTGACCTATAAAGTCCTATATGGCTGAGGTCCAGGATATTTGGCAGACCTTATCTCCCTCTATGAGACAGCCCTGGCTCTGAGATCCTCAGGAGAGGCCCTTCTTTCAGTCCCACCACCATCACAAGCACAATCGGTAGGGAACTTTGGGGAAATACCTGGAATAAATAAATATTATAATAATATAATAAGTTGTCAAATTTGG
The DNA here is from genome assembly GCF_019175285.1 of Sceloporus undulatus. Taxonomy (NCBI): domain Eukaryota; kingdom Metazoa; phylum Chordata; class Lepidosauria; order Squamata; family Phrynosomatidae; genus Sceloporus; species Sceloporus undulatus. The sequence continues at coordinate 182,413,904 of NC_056523.1, read as the reverse complement.
TAAATTCTTATTTTTTAAAAATAAAAAAAGCTAGTCAAGCAAAATCCATACCCTTTTGGTAGACAGACAGTGGCATTTGCCTGTGCCCCTTTAAAATGCCAAATAGATTGTCTGATTCAGGCAAAGCTCAGTGGGAGGAGAAAGGAGAGGCCCAAGGTTTTCAAAAAGTTGTTAAATTTTATTTTTTAAAAAATAATTAAAACATTTATAAATTATTATTTTTAAACTTTCTTTAAAAACATCACATCTTACCAAACGTTCACTTTAACTCATGAAACTATATACAGTACTTGTAAATATATTTAGGCTGTGCATACAATATTGTAAATTAAAGGTATGATCTTAATTTTGCTAGTTGTTTATGTCGCAACTCACTTTTTCAGCTACTTTTAAAATTTCCTAGTTACTCTCTCCTTTTTCGACTTTGCGCCTGTTCTTGGTTTACTTCAGTTGTTGCAAACTGAGTTCAATGTACAAAAGTAGTTTGCCTCCAGTTAACTCAGTGCAGAGAGAAGAGAAAGTGCAGAATCTCCCTCTTCCCAGGTGGCTCAGACAAAAGCAAACTGCCACAGCCTCTCCTAGCTTGTGTGCTCTTCCACATTAATACATTTTGCCATCTTGGCTACATTCTGGTGTTGTTTGGCTGCATGTGTCCCAGTTTTCATCTGTGAAATGTCGGAAGGTATGCTGCACATGGCACTCTAAATCGGTTATATTGTACTACTGACTTGTAGAAAGGCATGGCAATAATGGCAGCTTGATTTATCACTTCCCAAACATCCCCACAACACAAAATTCACCCTATTCACAATTGCTGTACAAGAGAAAACTTTTTCACAGAACTAGACATTACCAAAACAAGCTCTTTTTCTTAGTCAGTCACCAACCACTCAGACTCTATCAGCATGTAGATGAAATGGCATAATGATTCTGATGGAGATGATGATGATTTGCTATTATTCACCACTTGCTTACTTCAAATTCCATTTGCCATGTTGATGTCCATTTCTCTGGTTTGGAGAGATTCTTTTGGAGCTCCTTGTTAGCCATTTTTTTCTTAACCATCCTGAATAAGTTGTAAACATCAGCATACCTGAATGCTCTATCGTTCTTCTCCCTAACCCCAGATCATTCATGAACTAGTTAAAAAGGCCTCTGGTCCCAACACAGAAGCTCAAGGAACCACGCTTTACAACCATTCTTTATTGTTCTTGTGTGCCTTCAAGTTGACTTCAACTTATGGTGACTCTATCACGGGTTTTTCTTGGAAAGATTGTTCAATGGTGGGTTGTCATTGCCTTCCTCTGAGTCTGAGGGAGTGTGACTTGTTCAAGGTCGCCCAATGGGCTTACCAGGCTGTGCAGGGATTTGAACCTTGGTCTCCTGCAGTCCAGGTTCAGCACTCAATTTGCTGCACCGCATTTGCTCATAACTCTCCATTGAGACTATCTGTTAATTCTAGCTTTCTGTTTTTTGTTCTTTAGCCAGTTCCGAGACAATCTTATCCTCCTCTTATCCCATGAGTGTTATGTTTTCCCTGAATTCTTTGGAGAGGAACTTTGTCCAATGCCTTTTCAAGTCCAAGTGAATTGATGTTTACCAGATCAACACTTCTTCATGCTCAAAGAACTGTAAAAGTTCAATGAAAAAAGACTTAGCTTTGAAGAAACGGTGCTGATTCTTCTTCAGCAGCACTGGTCCTTCTGACAGTTAGTAGGATAAAATTTGAATCTAACAGAGGGAAATGATAATATTATACCCAATCATGCTTTCTTCACATTTTCTCAGAACAAAAGTTAAACTAACTGGGATGGTAGTTCCTGGATTCCTCCTTTCCCTCACATACCTTTTTAAAAATCAACATCATTGCGGCCATTTCACTAGTATAGAGGCCTATCTTAGGAGCATGTTCCATTTTCTTAATGGAAAATTCTGCATATCAGAGATATATTACCTTAGAATATGAAAGTGACATTTCGCTGCCATGATCACTAGCTGTTGACTGACCTACATCCTCCAAGCATTTGTCTTATTTCTGTTCTAACTCCCCACAGGGCATCTTAAATATTAAAAGAAATTGGCATTCATTGTACCAAACCTGTGCAACTTGTGATCCAGCAAATGGGAGTGCCTGCCAAATACAGTGTTCAGCTTGGCTTCTGAAAAACATCTTGGGTGTTTTCTTTTTCAGTCCTCGATAAGCTGCAAAAGCAGGAAGTTTATCGAGCCTGCTGAGAACTGACAGGTACTGTTTGGCTCAGTGGGACCCACATTAGATGGGTGTGAATTAAAGCAAAGGCCACTGATACCTTCTTAAAAGCCACAAGGTGGCACTAAGACTCTACTGCACCTAATCAGAGCAAGCAGTCTGAATGAATGGGCAGGTTTTTATCTCTAGACAGGTAGGTCAGAGGGCTGGCGACACTGGTAACTTTCCATGCATTGGGCATATGTAGTAAGAAAAGTACTGTAGTTGCTTTACATTTAAAAAAATGAAACTAGACCCAATAGCTATTTTTGCAGTCAAGTAACATGGCTACCTTCACATCATAAGGAAATGACAGCATCTCCTTTGTTCTTTTAATAATATCAGCAGAAGATATATTTACGGCAGCCAGGATGGTAGTGGTTAGGATGCTGGGCTGAGACTTGGGAAAACGGGATTCTAGTTCCTGCTGGACAATGAAACGTGCTGGGAGACCTGGGGTGAGGCCTCCTTCCCTTCCTCCCTCTCTTTCTCTTTCAATTTGTCTCTATCTTTCAGTCTAGCTTACCTTACAAGGCTGTAGAGTTGGTCAAATGGGAAGAAGAAGAGCCATGCTTCCTGTCTTGAACTGACTTGAGGAAAGACGGATGAAATTAAGAAAAGTATGTGCCTTCAATGTATTTGGTGACTTATGGCAAGCCCATGAATCTCATGGGGTTTTCCTGTGGAAGGAACAATCAGAGGTGGTTTGCCATTGCCTTCCTCTGAAACATAGCCTACAATCCCTGGTCTCCCATCCAAGTACTAACCATGTCTGATCCTGATTAGCATCTATTATCATACAGGATCTGGTGCCTTCAATACATTTAGGTAGCCAGGGTGTGAAGGCAACTCTTACTAGAAATATTGGCAGCTTCCACTTTTCTTACCCTGATTGAAGAGGCTGCTTCTGCCAGAATTCCCTCTCTGGAGCAATGCTGATGGCTGGGTCAGAACTTTGGTTTGACAGAGAGGCCACTGCAAGGAGATGATGGAGGGCAGTGTGTCAAGGCATCCAGCCCTTAAAGCCTGAAGTGGACTGAAAGGAATTCTCTTCCCATTGCCACAATCAGTACCCACTAAATATAAGACATCTTTTCTCAGTAGGCTCACAACTAAGAAAGGAATTGGCCATCTTTGGGGTGGAGTGGATCTGGCCTTGGGTTTCTACTTTTCTGTGGTTAGAATAGACAAAGCCCATATAGTAAAGGGTGGGGCTGGCTCTTTTCTGTGGGAGCCAGCTGCTGTCTCAGGATCTCTGTGTAAGTGCCAGATTCTGTGTTCAGATCTCACTCTAAAACAGCATTAGTAATCATGCAGACCTGCAGATGTTGCTTAACTACAGTTCTGAGCATTCCTCACCATTGACTGTGTTCGATTGGGCTGTTGGGTACTGCAGTCCTACAATATCTGGACGACTGCATGATTCCCACCATGTTCTTCAACATGAATATCCCAAAGCACAGCATTCTCAACCTTGGGTCTACAGATGTTTTTGGCCTATAACTTTCATCACCCCTGGTTATAGGCATTTCTCACTAGGGATTATAGATATTGTAATTCAGCACTATGCAAGAACCCAAGATTGGGAACCACAACACTGTGACAGGGGTGGGGAACAGGTGTCCCTCCAGTTATTTTGGATGACAGCTCCCATAATTCCCAACCATTGGCCATGCTGGCTGAGGCTGATAAGACCATAACATCAGTAGGACCACAGCTTCCCTACCTCTCCTCTTGAACAATGTTTCACATCTTCTTGCTCCCAGAGATAACTGGTTTGGAGTTCTCATGAGCCTTGACCTTTGGTTATGTTGCTGGGTGATGGAATTTGTAGTCCAACACAAGGTGACCCAAGCTTGGAAACCACTGCTCAAAAGTGGTAGCACTCACTTCATTTCATCTCTCCACATGATATGCCAACAGACAGCAGAAGACATAACTTTGGCACATTTTCTGCCCTGCAGGACACAGTGGGGATATTGACCCCTGGCTTCTCAGAAGAGAGGGCCCCAAGGTTGCAAAGCTGCTCCACTCTCCCTGCTCTTTGCCCTGGCAACTGACTGCAGACGTCAGGGCTCCTATTTGCAGTTACACCAGCCACATTTATCTCCCCAAATCTCTGCAAACATTGACTCTGACAGACTCTCAGGTTGTCCACAAATGAATCCAGCCATGCCCAAGGCCAACCCACTTTAACTGCTGCACTGGTATGCAAAGGGTGGGGGCATTGACTTCTGGAAGCCCTGCAGAGCCACTGATCTGACATTTGGTCCCATGCCCTCAAAACGAAGCCTCCCATGAACAGCTTAGAGAAGGAACTTGCCAGCTCCCTGCTGTTTTGTTGACTGCTCAGAGCAGGCTGTGCTATGCTCATCTTTTCTGTGTGTGCTTATTGACACCTGCTATGGGAAGAATACTATTGTGACCTGGGATGGAGCCAAAGCGCTCCTGGAGATAACTAAACTGAAGACACAATTTTCAAGGAAGGATGCTAGGAGAGCAAGTATTTCAAACAGTGTGAAAGATCAACAAGGAAGAAACCATCAAGAATTAGACATTCTTGGTGACCAAAGCCAAGCTTTTCACTGGCAAGGAGTGTCCATCCATTTCATTTCATCCATTTTAATCACTTTCTCTCATCAAGAGGCCTCCCAGTCCCACCTTAGGAGGGAAACAGAAGGTCTCTAAAGTTGAATATTTGACATGTCCTTATAACCATGTATAATTTACTCAGAGCCCATCAACCCACCAATACATCCACAAGATGATCTGTGAAATATCAGATTCTATGGTATTTTTCCCTAACCAGGGCCTGGATATGGAGAGCCCACCATATACACACTTTTCAAGACAATGCTCTTGCCCTGAGTTTCCTTTCCCTTATCCTGAGGACTGACAAAGATGGGCCAGGCCCTGATATCTGGGAACCACTCCAGGATGACCTACTGTTAGGTAGAAAAGGGTGCTGGATTGAGGGGCAGTGTCTCACAGTCATCTTCACCACATGTACAGCAGGTGCAGAAATTCTGCTTTCTTCCTTTGTGCCAGGCTCCACTGTCCTCCATACTGATCACTGAGAGAATTGACAGAAACCTACCTAGCTCCCAGCTGATAGTAAGTT
>NC_056523.1:182406843-182408525 GCF_019175285.1 Sceloporus undulatus | reverse complement strand
TTTCTTGTTCTGGGGTTGACCTTTGGGAAGGAGAGAACTAGAGCCTTCCAGATGCAGGTGAACTCCAATTCCCATCAATCCCAGGCTATTGACTAGTAATCAGATGTGATGAGAATATTTCTCTGATAACATCTAAAAGGTCATAGTTTCCAGGATCTTGGAAGGGAAGAAAGAGGTTTCATTCCAACTGTAGGGGAGAGAGCCTGATAACCATTCACTGATTCTACCCTGGAAATTTATCCCCACCACATTCAAATTCTCTTAGGAGTTGGAATCTGAGACTTTAAGTAAGCTTAGCTGGGTGTCCAGGATGGGGCAGGGAGAGTGGCCTCAAAAAAGCATTTACAGGAGAAAACTACCTAGTAGAATGTATACCTAACCCTCTTCTTCCCACCATATTGCACTCTATTCCTGCCTAGCTCTGAAATTTAAAACAAACCTGACTGAAGAAAAATAGAATAGATGGAAATAGGATGGGTTAAGCATGTCTACACATACACACACTCACTCATGCTGATTCCCTCCTCCAATTACCCCCTCTGCCCCTGGCATTCTTGTTATCTCCAGAGATATGGATTTGTGGAAATTATTTGCCAAGATAACACACAGTACTGCCCTTAGAGGGCTATGCCTTGCTTGCTCTTCAGCCGATAGGATGCATGCAATCTGCCGTATATCAAACAGTGTGGATGGGCTTGGGAAAACTGTGACACTTTAGGCGAAAAAGAGATAACCATGTGGTTATCAAGCTCTTCTTCTGTTTTCCTTTGTAAGATTCTCCCTTCCTCCTTCAACAGTTGCAAGTCAAACAGAAAGGAGATTATTGCACTGCCTTTCCTCCCAGCCTCAGCATGAACTAAAACTTTTAAAAACTTTTTAAAAACTGGTGTTATTGCACACTTCTGTGTTGAGGCAAGTATTGGCATCCCATACTTGCTCCATACTTCTCTGGCACTTTTTAAAAGAATAGGATTTTCCAGTTCTTTTAAAAAGTGCAGGAGAAATACAGATTGAATGTGGGATATCAAGGTCGGTATGGGATGCCTCCGGACTGGGCATGGAGGTATGTAATAACACCTGTTTTTAAAATGTTTTTAAAAGTTTCAGCCCACACTGAGGCTGGGAGGAAAGGCAGTGTGGTAATCTCCAAGTCAACAATGGCTGCTTTCCCTTACAGGGGGCTATAGTTACCAGAGGGCCACAACTGCTGAGAATATATGATTCCCCAAACAATGAATTATAGCTCTCACCATCTGCACCTCATGCTGACTGAGGCTTATGGAAGAGGGAGTTTGCAACGGGGGGGGGGGGGGGTATCCTCACATCCCTGCTCTATATTTTGTGAAATGGTAGCTCATTTGCTTCCTGCTCATTTTCTGCCGGCCTTGAACCTTGAATCCACGTTCCTGTCAAATAAAGTTAAGGGTGTCTTTTGCCTTCTGGTTAGCTACAGGCCAGAGAGAGAAAAACATGCAATGCAATAATAATAATAATTTTTATTTATAGACCGCTATTCCGCAATGATCATAGCGGTGTACATTAAAATTGCAAAACAATACAAAAAATTGCAAGGCCTCTCTCCCCCTCAAGATGGTGGTTGGAGGAGGGCTCTTTGTCTTCCAGGCCAGGCCTCTCTCCCCCTCAAGATGGTGGTTGGAGGAGGGCTCTTTGTCTTCCAGGCC